>NW_012133264.1:22180-50417 GCF_000313525.1 Fibroporia radiculosa | reverse complement strand
GGCGGCAGTCACTACAACAGCGTGTATAGCGATGGAGCGTACGGTGGGTCCGCAGACACTGACGGGGCGAGTATGTACTCGTATGACGAGTCAGTTTATCAGCTACCTTCCCCGGCCGGGTACGGAGGACCTGAAGGCCCTGGAGGCTTTCCGCCTCGTGGGCACCCACCTCCACCAAATTGGCAGGGTCAACCGGGATTCGCGGTACATGCTCCGCCCCCTGGTCCAAATCAGTACGCTAGCCTGTATGCTGCTGCTTCAGATGTGCTTGGGATGGGTCCTCCGCCTGGTGCTCCCGCATCAGGGGGCTACCCTCCTTCACAATACGGACATTCGCCACCACCGCCACCAGGCCAGATGCCACCACAGCAATACTATGCCAACGGTGGCCCCGGTCCCTCGCCTGTGTCTTCTAGCCAATCAGTACCCTTTCTCGGTCCTGGTGCCTATTCATCTTCGGGCACACCGTCAATCTATGCGGGTTCTTCACAAACATCTCTGCCCCGAAGCGATGCTGCTAGCATCCAGAGCGACGATGATATCGAATTCCGGAATCGCCCTTCGCTACAGAGATCTGGCACGGTGATGTCAGTCAGCCCAAGAACCCAGAAAACAAAAGCGATAGATCTCAGTGCTCCTCCTTATACGAAGCAGTACATCGACCAGTATCGTATGAGAATTAAAGATGATCCCGACCCAGAAGCACATTTCCTGTACGCAAAGTATCTGATTGAAGCAGCCAAACGGTTCGGTGCCGATTCAAAAGATCAACGGGGGGTGAAGAAATATCGTGATGCGCTCATCGCGGAGTCTTTGAAAGTAATCCGACGTTTGGCTACCCAGGGACAGGCGTACGACGAGGCACAATTTTTCTTGGCCAATTGCCATGGCACCGGTATGCTTGGGCTCCAGGTGGATCACGAACGGGCATACCATCTATATCTGCAGGCTGCGAAACAGAACCACGCCGCCGCCTGTTACAGAGTTGCTGTTTGCAATGAGCTTGGTGCTGGAACCAGGAAGGAACCGCAGCGTGCACTAGCATTTTATCGCAAGTCTGCATCGCTGGGCGACACAGCCGCGATGTACAAGCTCGGCGTCATCTTATTGCGTGGACTGCTCGGCGAGCAGCCTAATGCGCGTGATGCCGTGGGATGGTTGAGGCGGGCTGCAGAGCAAGCGGATGTGGACAATCCGCATGCGCTGCACGAGCTCGGGATGATCTATGAAAACCCAAAGAATGGCGTCGTGCCGTATGATCCCGCGTACGCAAAGGAGATGTACACTCGCGCGGGGCACCTTGGATACACTCACTCGCAGTACAAACTTGGGCAGTGTTATGAGTACGGGAGCTTGACATGTCCCGTCGACCCGCGTCGGTCGATTGCATGGTATACAAAGGCGGCGGAGAAGGGGCATTCAGAAGCAGAGCTTGCGCTGAGCGGATGGTACTTGACTGGGAGCGAGGGTGTATTGAAGCAGAGTGATTCAGAGGCGTATCTGTGGGCGCGACGGGCAGCGAACAAAGGTGTCAGCAAGGCTGAATATGCCGTTGGGTATTACGCGGAGGTCGGCATCGGCATTAAGCAGGATGTCGAGTTCGCGAAACGATGGTACATGCGAGCAGCAGGTCAGTTTGTTTTTGCCGCACACTATCCATGACTGAAGTTGTCTACAGCGCAAGGCAATAGACGTGCAATGAACCGCCTTACCGAGATGAAGCGGTCTGGAAACAAGCGGGCAAACATGGCACGGCCAACGCGTCAGGACGCGAAAGACGAGTGTGTGATTGTGTGAGGGCCGTTTGTGATTGTCGTGTTGAACTTTCGTTTGTCTGTGTCTGTGGGGACTCGGATATCGCTCTGATTCTATATCGCTCGCTCTGCACGGCTATGAGAGCCTAATCGATGCCTATTACGTTGTCCTTGCCTCTGATCTTATCTAATCTCGATACTTGTAACTCTCATAGTAATCGTCGACTCGCTCACTGCAATGGAAGAGAGTGAAGTAAGCCTGGCTTGAATTCCCGTTCCTTGCTTGGGATGCGTTTGACTGGTGCTCCCAGAAATCGCTGCTGGAACATCTCGACCTGTCTCAGTTGACATGTCTCAACGAGGAGGGAGACAACTCACTCAAGTCGATCTTATCCTCTCGCTCTAGGAACACGGGTAGCTCGTACCTCCTCAGTGATGTCGACGAACAACTCCTCCTGAACATAACTGTGCGTTTTTACACGTTCTCTGTCACGACTTCCTGCATTGATCAACCGAGCTGCAGTTCAACCAGACTGTGCGCATACGCTCAATTGCTATCCAGACATCCAATGTGGCGCAGGCCCCGCGTAAAATTAAACTCATAACCAATCGCCACACTCTGGGGTTCGATGATATTGAAGATGGCTCTATCGCCCAGGAATTTGAGCTTTCTGAAGACCAAGTACGGGATGGAAAGCGGATCCAGCTCCGATACGTTAGATTTCAAGCGGTGACTAGTCTGCATGTGCGTCTGTGTCTCTGCATCATCGAGCACAACTTGAGTATTTCCGCTGTGCTTGCCACGACGTAGATTTTTGTTGAGTCCAACCAAGGAAACGAAGATCAAACTCGAGTCGATGCCGTCGATATCTATGGATTCCCCGTTGCGTGCGTATTGTGATATCGCTTGTATGCGTTTGCTAAAGCAAGTCTTCTGATAGAGGAACAAGAGATCTGAGTGGTCTCAAGAAGGTAGAGGACGACTGATTAGAAGCCGGTTAATGTCGACTGTGGCATCAGACCCGCAGTACTGTGTTTCAGGATCGCGCATAGCATGAAACGAACGCGTCTACTACTCATGAATAATTTCTCAGTAAATGGGGCATTAGAAACAGAAACCCCCAAACCAGCGCAAATTCTCTCAGCAGATTACTTTCCATCAATCTGCAGCCACATGCTCCACCGCCTTTTTTCTTCCTCATCTCCCTCAAACACCCAGTTTACGTGAACAATCTCAGCGAATCCTTCACTGGACTGTGGTTCTTCATATTGTGCGCGGAAACCCGTGAAAGCATTATACGGCAATAAATCTCTCTTCGGCTGTTTCGCGAGTCTCAGTTTTTGTACCCAGCAAATATGGGGGTCATACCTCTCTTACAATTGATGTGGGAGGCAAATTGAATGCACGATAGAGGTTGTTATGCCATGCGAGCTCGATAGAGCTATCAAACACTATACACCTTCAAGTAATCCATCAAGTACACGAAAATTACTGAGATGTTCAGATTACATACCTGACAGGGATCTTCGCTTTACGGGCAACTTCAACATAGTATCTTCTCGTCTCCGCATTCCTATTCGTATTGTCTGGAGAAAATTACTAACGTTTGTAACATAAATGCACTATGTTCCTGACACTGACCAATGACACAACTCTTTCCTTCATGAACTGCTTCTTCCGCCGCTTTAACACATTTATCTCGTGTCCGCAGGGTGTCTTGATTGACATGGGCGTATCCGGCTGATGCGAAATATTTTCTATAGAAGGTGGACTTCCCTAAGGAAGGGAAGCCCACGAATACAACGACCTCTGGTGTCTCCAGCGATGGAGGCACAATAGTCGCGTCAGGAGGCGTGATATGCGGTACTACAATGCGAGGTCATCCATCATGCTCAAGTCAATGGATGGTCCATTCTCACAGTCAGAGGGGAGAGAAGATACATGGAACCCTGATAGGGTATATGGTGCATTCGGCAGGTTCAGGAAGTATTCCTGGTGTGAAAATTAGATGAGTATTACATATTCTTGCAACACGCACCTCTGGTGTGTGGAAGGCAATCCCAACGTTAAGTGCCCACTTCCTGTCCGTCCCGGCGTGATCGCATGCGCGCCCCGCTGCATCTCCAACAAAAAAGGAATTCGCTCTATCTGCGCGGGCGATGTTGAACAGGGCTGTAACTGAACCAGGGGATATGCCAAACCTATTTGAACACTATCGCTCGCATATATGCGTTCCAGCTCATACCACATGCCCGGCATTGGCTTGCGGTATTCATCTCGGGCAGTGGCGGCGAAGATGCGGAATGGGACGTCTGGCAACTACACGTGTATCAGACCTTTGAACTGCGCATAAAATGACACGAACCACTTGCATCACCACCAATCAAAGGAACCTTTTTCTTCCAATCAGCAAGCGCGGCTGAGCGCAGAGCCTGGTTTGTCATAATCACAATTGCATAGCTACATCATGGTCCGCCGTCAACCCACATGGGATGCATGTAGACCTGCGCTAAGTAATCATAATACACTTACCCAGCTTCGTGTACTTCCTTGAGTTTCTTGGGGATACTCGATCTCCACCATTGGAATTGGGGTGGCCCCGTACTCTTCTTGTAGACGCTTGATTGGATGAGGCATCCGTCCAAGTCGAAGGCGGCAATCTTGGGGCGGCTCTCTGGTGAAAGATTGACACCATGTAGACAAGTCTTCTTTGACCCGAGTGCAGGAGAAATCCAGTGGAAGATTGACTCCGCATCGGCTTTCTGGGTTCCCGGCTTCTCAAAGATGGGAAACACTCGAAAGTGTAGGATAAGTCTTGGTCAAATCGTGGAACGCGTAGGCACTGAAGTTCACCTTTCGCTCTCTTCCGATCCGGTGCTCCATCTACTTCACTCACAATGTCAGCGGCTCGTTTCTTTGTAGAACCGGATGCTGTGAATTCAGGGATATGAATGTAAATTATGACTTTCACGTGTTGTGGTGATTGAAAGCATACGGCGGATCTGTCCTTCGCTGGCTTTCGACATAATGAACGCGACTGGTGAGACAAACGAGGTCTACTTAGTCGTAGTTGAATTAATAAACAAGAACATACGCGTTTGCCGCCCGGCGCGTCTGTGGCTGAAGCCCATAACGACGAGCGCTCATAGTAGCAGACTGACTCAACCTTGACTGAGCCGTCTCCATTCTTGCGGATGCACTGTCAAGATGATGCTTGAGCCTGAACCTCCAGCTTCTCATGTAGCTCTGTCACGAGATCTCAGTCAGAAAAGGGCAGTCTGTGGGTGAGATAGGACACGGTAGAAACGTTTGGCCTCTCAAATGGCCACCTCATACGAAGGACCACGGTCAGCGTGATGGTACGTGGTTCAGCCGGAAATTGTGGACCTCGTTATTGATATTGATGGTGTTCAACGAGCTAAAAGAGCGCCCATGATATGTTCGTCCATGTCAACAGAGCTGTTTTGCATCATTATAATCCACATGATTGTGCGCGTGAGTTATGTATATATGTCAGGGTGTACGCTACCAGGCCATCGTTCTGCAAGCGTTGATTCACATCCTTAAATCCACCTCAGTCCGAACCCTAGCATTTTCACATCTTTTAGTGACCACCACAATAAGAGCAAATGGTCGCTAGCTGCAGCTGCGGCTCTGAGTCACTGACACTTAAGCGTCAAGTAATGCTGTCAATCCGGCCAGACCCGACGTTGAAAGACTCAATGCTGTAGATGCTGCGCCTTCAAGCTTCAACGCCGCGCGTCCTAAAAAAACGTTCTGCTGGTTCAAAATGCAGATTTGAGTACGTACCCACAACCCTCTTCTCCTTCTCTCTACTTCATACCTCAGTGTGAATGTCTCTCGACACTGCCCATCAGGAGTGTGCTGGTGTTTTGCAGTGTCTACGGCCAGCTCATATATTACCCCTTTCACCTCCCATATTTCCCATAGAGATATGCGAGCGAATCATAGACCATCTAGATCCAACATCTCGAAATGTGGCCAATCGCCTAGCGTTGTTGGCCTGCGCCCTCACTTGCCGCAGATGGTACCCAAGGAGTCGTGTCATCTTGCTAGAGGAAGTGGACATTGGTTCCATGACTGTGTTGGTCGGCTTTGCTCGTATGGTCACAGCGAAGCCTTCCTTTGGTGATTATGTTCGGTCCATTCACATCTCCAATGATCTAGCCAAGTCGGAGAAATGGCCCGGATCTCGCAACCCTTTGACGTCTTTCCCAACAATGCTGGCGCGGAAACTGACGAACCTGAACACGCTTCATTTATGCTGCATGCCGCACTGGGATCCGGCTGTGCATTCGACGTCGACTTTCTATTGGGCCCTATCTGAATTCACATGCGTCACGTCACTCCACCTCCGAGACATCGACTTTCCTTCCGTCAACGAGTTTGCTCATCTCATTCAAGGACTTCCCAATCTACAACGTCTCGCATGCATGGGTCTACGTTGGACGCGATATTCTTTGGATCCGACAGTCTATTTGCGAAGCGGGTCACACAATTGTCTGACACACTTGTACCTGGACACTTCCCAAACACTCATGAAGGATGCCGTCGAATTTTTCGTCGGTTCTGAGTATGGCGCACATCTCGTTGACCTCCGAGTTGGTCGTCTTCATGTGTCGGAATTGGGCCCCTCGGGTATAGGGAGCCTACTCCAAGCTGCGGGCACATCTCTGCGAGATGTCAGGTTCAACATCGCGTCTGTTGTGGATGCCGATTTAGATGACCATGGAACTGGAGAGAGTAAGTTCGAGCTCCTTTAAACAGTGTTTGTTGGCTTACTTTTTTGTGTATAACAGTCGCGCGCTCATTAAATCTCACTTTCAATGAGAATCTGCAAACACTTATCCTCGATATCATGGCATTTCATGAAACGAGTTTCAGTTGTAGTTGGATATCCTATCTCCTATCCACAATCTCCTCTTACCAAATGCACGATATCCACATCCGTATAAATATCTCAACCCCAGGCGATGTTCTTCAAGCAGTTCTGACTGGGATTAATAAGTATGAATGTTCGCGGATCGACCAAATCTGCGCGAGCAAGCAATTTTCTGGCCTTGAGCGCATTACCTTCCAGATTGTGGACTACTCTGGTTCTCACGAGCCAAGTTCTGTGGTCTCCTGGCGCTCCATGTTCATTTCTTGGTTTCCCAAACTCCATAAGCGTGGTGTATTGCGGTATGTATATACACCACACTGTTGTTGCTGTTTTGCTTGACGGAGCTGTCATCCTTATATTAGAGTCCACCTTCATGAGGTCCAATGAGAACTGCATCTATACACCAGTATACTTTTCAAAGAAGGCAGTCTCAATTCTTTCCGCTTTTTTATTTATTTTCCCCTCGTACGTCCCAATTACACAAGTCCTGTAAGTATAATCTTGGCTCAACCACTCGCATGTTCACTATCTGACGTGTGGCATTATCCCGCAACTTAGAGATGCATTTACCAAATTGCGTCGGTTAGCTCCGATTCTCTGGCACATGTAATTCTTTATTTATCAAATCACCTGCCATTCAGGAGGTGATGAGATGTTGTATCTCTAAGGATTGGACCAGAAATTCGTTGCTCCTGTTAAATCACTATATCTGATCGCTAATACCACGATAACAGACATTAGATAATATATAGCGATGATCTATCAGCTATAGAACACGGTCTTAATCGATCATCCGTGAATGACGACTGGTTAATTAGTATAACATTGGGCAACCCTCGAACGATGATATCAAGATGTCCCCAGTAAGTTACTAGTAACATGTCCTGAGAAGGATCCACTCCACGAGAATGTGCACTGCCGAGAACGTATCATGTCAGAAATGTCCTTCTCATGATCGTCGTCTGATATTATGCACATGCCTCCCGTGCCAAAAGGCGTCGAAAAATCCCCAAGCAATTTGTGCGATTGCACCTGAATTTGAATCCACCTGATATCCACATCTTTCTGTACTGCAGACACCTTCATTATATACGCGATATTTACGTAAAATGAAACAATGGAAGCATAGCGGCATGACTTAGGGGCATTTGTTACTACTTAACTTACTGCAGACCAGCCGCAACGCAGTGTGTTCAATATGAGCAAGAAGTTGGTTGAACCCGAAGCGGAAGCGCGCACTGTCAATCGGACGGGGGGCGTGGCCCTCTCACGTGAGAGGGGCTTGCGTCGAAGCTAGGGCGTGGCAGTCCGCGTCACGGAAAGGACAAAGATGGCCCTCCGACGCCCTAACCCTTCCAGTGTCTACATAACGCAGACTGCATCCGCCCACTCTCCGATTGTTAAGACCTCGACGAACCATGAAACATGTTGAAATCTGAAGCTGGAAGACCTACTTACCATAAGTGGGACGTGGAATTCTGCATCAGTTCATTGAGACGGTGCTGTATGGCTTGGCTACCTTGGCGCAGGCAACACATATGAGCACAGCAGACGAGATAGGAGACATTGACAAAGTCAGAATCAAAATATTATCTATAGACCATGGTTCGTTGTGACTGCTGATGGGACCCAAGTACAAGCCGTGTCAATATCTGCTTGAGGCGGCGGTGGGGGGAGTGCGAGCCGCGGGGATTGGTATACGCGAGATAAATTATCTCCTAGTTCTCGCCGACAGTGCAGGAAGTCACAAGAAAAGGGCATGTCTGGTGAATTGAATATCATGAAAGTGTATTACTTGCTCAAGCCGCGATGACGGGCCCGAGCATCCACACTAGTGAGCACTGCATACCGACGGCCATCACCCAGGCGGAGAAAGAATGACGCTTTGCGCTCAATCAACGTTTGATGCTTGCGGGTCTTGCTCAGATTAACTTAGGTAGGGATGACCGGATAGCCCAGCTGCTTCATCGCACCACTCCAAGTGATGGTGCCGTGATCGACCTGAACGGCGAGCCTTCAAGCTTTGGGCTTCAGACCCACTGCTGTGGAGACTCCTGCTGCAAGAAATTGAATGCAGACGTTTCACGTCCTCCAAGTCTGCGACACTTATCGTCCCAGCCAAAGTTAATTTTACCAAATCGAGGAACTTGTGAGATGCGGAAGAGCTTGGCCTACTTGCATCATAGACAACGGCTTTGAACATCATCTCGACTCGCGTTGGAACACAAGGACGCACATCCTACTGAGACGGCCACTTTTAGAACACTTGAATGGAAACGTGAGAGACATGTAGGAGTCTCAAGGCTATTTATTTTAGCCCAGAGGTGAGCTAGCTATGCTCGCGTCGTTTATTTGGAGAGAGGACGGGTCTGGTGCTAATGTAGTGTTGTGACACTGGCTAAGATATTGGGAACGTCGCTCAACGGTCGAGTGCATGAACGATGTACGTATATGTTTCTCTGTCTTCCTGCCCAGTAAGCTAAAGTCCCGCAACACTCAAGCCAAGCCGAGATGGTGTGAGGGAGCCGCGACGCCACTTACGCGAGGTACCGGTGTGGAGTGACCTGCACAGGGTATATTCCAGGTGGCTTCACACTAATTCCATAACACCCGAATGTGCCTGTGGCGCATCTGCCGCGTCTAGACATATCGCCTTCATCCACCATCATACAAATCAGTGTGCGGAATTTCAAGATTGGTGTACGTTCGGATCCGACTGGTGTCGTATCCCAACTTGCCAAGCACTTGCGACCACAAATCTGCGAACGAGTGTCTACCACAGGGTACAAGTATCGGACGGGGAAGGACCGCGCCCTTGAGGGCGCTGACGAAGCTTGTAACTCACCCTACTCGACAGACAGTCCGAAATTTCGTAAGTCTTAGCTTTGCGTCATCCCCGGGTCGGAGATAAACGATTCTGAGCTGGAGCAATGTTCTCCATGATAGCTATTGATCAATATTTGCTTAGTATGGCCTTGTCGGCGCATGGCCGACTCTCCTATTGTGGCTGGTTGTCAAGGGAGACTCGGAACGCGACATACCAAATAACTTGCTAAGCACACCCTCAACTAACAAGTCGCGAAAGATACTGGCTTCACCTGCTGTAGCCTAGTAAGCTTGGCTGCACTTTACGGCACTGGGATTTTGGTACATCGATCCGTTCATATCGACTATAGTGTTTCCCGACCCATCAGGTGTCCTACATCTTCCAGACTCTCTTTGATCCGAGTAGGAAAATATATTTCGTAGGGCGCTGCTCTCGCATGATTTGCAGCAGATTACATACCATACAGTATTTGCAATGGAAGCCTTCAAGTTGGTGTCGGTAATTCCGGGATTGGATGTGGTGAATGATGACGCCAGCAACTCAAAGAAGGCGACAAATTCCACACCGGGGACTTTCCCGCAGCCTAGCAGAAACACGCTATGAAGATACGATCTTTTGAAGGCTGTGCAACAGGGCCCGCGCACAACAATTAGATGTGATAGACTGTGCGCAATCACACATTATATGGCTACGCTAACTCGAGAAACTTTGTTGCAAAGGTTTAGTTAGAACCCCCCACTTCAAATGTACAGTTACTGTTCAACCCAGCTTACTCTGCGAGCCGTCTATCGGCCTCATCCAGTTGCGTCGGGGATGGAGGACACCCCGCCGAGTCCGGCATGCGGGGAGATCAAGATACTCGACGTTTGAAGCTTGAAGCTTGAAGGATTGAGCCCGAGTTGGACCAAATTGCGCCGAATGTCATGCCATGGCCAAGGGCCCCAGACTCACGCGCGAGTAAGCGCATCACATGGCGGTCGCTCTAACTAGCTATGTTTGCTCCCGGCCGAAGAGTTTTAGGTCACGGCGGTCGCTAGCGTGTGCCACTCCCGCCGACGCTGAGCAGCGATGAATGGTTCATCCAGACGTTGGTGTCCTCTTTTTGATCTGTTGTCGGACTCGCAGCCGCTTGTGTCGCGTGCAAACAAGACCTCGGACGCGTCACCATCGTACAGAAGGCCTAGTCGGTGATGCGTCCACCGTCACACGACGGTCGTGGACTGGTAGTCTGGCGCGAGGTACGTTGTACACGAATTGTGGGTGGTGGCGGCGTGGGGACTGAGTACTGATGTGCCGTGCTTATGCGGAGACGGAAACAGGGCCAGGCAACCAGGCAAGACGGTCAGAAAGATAGGAATTTGTATTTTTTTTTTGCAAATGTTGCCGGCAGAAAATGCTTGCGACGAATTCGAGGCCATTCCGGGACGGCGAACGCTGCGATCGGAAGCTTCTAGGCCGGATAACATAATCTGCCGTAATTCGTGATCTCGCTGTGGAGGATCCAAGATCTGATCCCATTCTATACGCTGTTCTCTTACACGACCCCACATGGTGTAATTTAACTACAATGTCCTCGTCTCCTCTCGTCCCCCCGACCCCGTCCCCTCATCCTCCTCCAGCGGCCACTCATGTCGTCCTTCCAGGTCACACCGAGCAACTTGACCGGCAGTCTGGGTGGTCTTCTCATCGGTGGCCTTGCCGCCACAGCGTGAGCATTTTCATCTGCCCATTGAGTACCACCACAAAATAACAGCGCGTTGCTAGCCTATCCGGAGTGGTTGTTATGCAGACCATTCTCTACTTCCGGATTTTTGAAAGGGACGAGTCTGGCCTTAAGCTCGTAGTACGTCTCTGCCGCTTCTGCCTCGCCCTAATGTATCTGACTCAAACGCACGTAGGTTGGAGCCATCTGGTTCGTACCCTGCTACAGCCACTCATACTACCGCTAAGCGTGCGTCTATTCAGCTTCCTAGATATACTGCACACGTGCATGGTGTGGGCTGCCGACTGGATGTATATGGTCGACAGCTTTGGGAACATGAATATCACCAATCATGTATTCTGGTATGTCTCTTCTCTTCGCCCACTGGCGGAACAACTAACATCACGTTGTATGCCATAGGCCTGCTGGGGTACGTCGGTTCGTCATATTGCTGTGCCTGTTTAATCGTAATTCGCGTCTATCCCCAGGTGACAATAGCACTGACGGTACGTCCGATTGCGGCGGATAGGATTTCGAAGCTAACCAATGGCATATCGTGCATAGGCAGCTACAACCGTTACCGTTCATTTGTGAGCATCTCGTTTCGTCTGCAAAACGTCTTGCAGCTGAACAACCTGCGGTAGATTCTTTTCGTATCGTTTATTCCGATGTGAGTTTTGTTATGTACGATCACCTGAGGCATTGCTAATATTTGTATAGTGAGCAAGGGCAATTACTTTATTACATTGCCTCTTGTGAGTGGAGCAGTATATATGTGTCTTGAGACGTGCTGAATAGCAGCCGTGTAGGTGTTGTTGGCACTGGCCCGATTTGGTATGTCGAATCCTTGTCATCCCTGAATTCTGATTTTCACTTCTATGCATCTTGGACGGCAGCGTCTGCCACAGGTTAGTGGTCCGACTTGCTTCTGACTGGCATTATACTTACAACCTTGGCTTTCAGCTACCTCTATCGAATTGTTCGTCCACCTACTTGTTCCCGAATTTCCAGGGCCTCATCATGATGTTTTCAGGATCAAGCTCGGCCAGTTTTCCGAATTTTACGCTCATTTCCGCGTACGTTCCCGTCCACTTAGTCTTCTGATCCACATGCAGATGACGCGTTCTTGTAGTGGCTGTTCACACTGGGCCTTTCCCTGTCCACCGCCGTCGATGTCATGATCACCTTCAGTTTGTGCACTTACCTCAGGAGGAGCCGACGAGGTGGTACCGGGAGGTGAGACTTGCATGCTTCCGCCGTGATGTAGCACTGAACTACATCTCCAGGCTGGACAATATTCTTGATTCAATGACACTTTACACCATCGAGAACGGTATGGCAACTTGGTGAGTGCTTCTCGCATGAGAATTTGCTATCGCTTACACTCCTCGACCGAAGTATTGCCACTGCTATATCTCTGGTCTTCGTAAGCATATAAATCGGCTGATTAGGTTATCTGATAAAGCTGACGTGCACATTCTGATATAGTGGCTAGTGAAACCGCACGAGCTGGTCTATCTTGGTTTGCACTTCGCAATTAGCAAGCGTACGTTCGCCTCTATTCTTCCCTTCATGGTTTTAAACCTCAGCTGAACTTATCCTCAAAGTCTACAGCAATTCCTTCCTTGCATCGTGCGCTTACATACATCTTATATCGTCGTGATAGTGCTGATACTTGTCTAGCATGAATGCGCGGAAGCTCTTACGAGCGCAACATGTTAGCAACTCAGAATCTGGTGGCCACGGGTTCCCTGCCAGCCTCTCGAACCGCTTCTCGCGGCGGCATAGGCAATCAGTGGTGCGATTTCTTCCCTTCTCGTCCTGGCTTGGGAATGCCCCCTGAGTATTGTATCGCTTAGCAGGAGACGGTTGACCTATCAGGCACTAAGGTCAGCACACTCATCTATTCGTCAGTTACTGTTGGGCCTTTCACTGACAGTGTGCTCGCAGATGCAAATTACTGTTGACAAGACTGTTGACTACGTGATCGACAATCCACTGCCGTCACCGACGTCGCACCAGGAAATGTCTGACATCAAGTCACATCCACACGCCGTCTGAATCTTACGGTGGGGATAAATTTGCATCGGTCAGTCTGAAGTTAGTCCGCTTGCGCGTGGTCCGCCGCTGCTGTTGCCGTCGCCGGCGAAGATCAAAAAGATGCTATGGGAGCACTCGTTGCATACGAGCAGGTCTGTGTATCATGCGTGTATCAAGCGCTGTATCTACTATTGTAAGTTCAGAGAAGCGGTGACCGTTCCCTTCGTGTTACACATCTAGTTACGCACTTTATAATTTCACATGTTGCGCTTTGTCGCGTAGTTAAGGAGCGTGACGACATGAACGCATGAAACAAAACAAAAAAAGGTGGAAACGATAGGCCTCGCGTTTTCGCTTCGCAAAATTGCAAGGATCGAGTAAATGGGCTGAGCCGCAGCCCACGGCGCGTTGCGGTGTGTACTTATCTTTGTTTTGGCAGGAGATCACTCCACCACTCTCCCTGCCTATAAACATGGCACCCAACGGCATGTCAACTGAATCATAATTATGCCTAACAAAACCGCTCTATTAATGCCGCGCGGCCAAGGCTTGCCACTTGGCCTAGGTCTTTGAGCTTGCCGCTCGCTTGTCTTCGACTCGACTCGACTCGAGCTCGTCTGTTTCTTCGCGGGTAGCCTACACCGTGTGCAGAAATAGTCAGCGACCGCGTATCACCTCATCGCAATCTCGACGAACTGGCAGGTCTGCGTGACACGCGCGTGTCGCTCCCGCGCACATGAGCTTGTACCCGTACGAGTTGACGTCATCATCTCTCTTGTAGCTCGCAACGCAACAAATATCTGCTGTTCACTATGTAGCCCGCTAGCAAGGCTGCGAATGGTAAGGTTTATTTGAGGATATCCCGCTGCTTGTAAAATCTATGACGTTTCGTCGCACGGCCTCGGAGCGTAAGGAAGTGTAAAAATCTACCCACCAGAAATACATCGTCATCCACCAGTACCTGGCAGGGTGATACATTATGTACTGTACTGTGAGTTACGGCTTGATCTGAATGCATCAAGCGGCAGTAGATGTACGAGTACGCCCTACCCTAGCCTCTAGGCTTGGTCTGATACATTTTCAGTGGTTGCAAGTACGCGCACACCCATAGTAAATGCGTGCCCTATCCTAGCCTCTGCATGCCCGCAGATATGGTCAGGTTTGTTGGGATCCTTCTAATAGAGTCTTCAATCTATTCCTTCATGCCTAGAGTGGCCTGCCGTATCAATCCCATTGACGAAAGCGTCCTCAGGTATGTGAATCTCTGATCTGGTCTCGTCCCCAGACGTGTCGAAGACACGCTGGGGACGAGACCACTCTGATCCCTATAATACCTGAAGCAATCTATCAAATCTGAATCATTATTTTGCGGGACGACCAGCTAACTCGCATCCTCTTGTAAGGTACATATGTTTTCTGTCGAGTTGTGTTCACGCGTCTTCCGCTGAATCTTTGTCCTTTCAATACTGTCACGGTCGTCTGCTAATTGCCGACAGTGTACAATGTTTCGCACTGAGCGCAATTGTGCACTACGTCTACAGCTTCAGTTTCGGTTTCATATGGGGTATGATTTCCGTCAAGTTTTTCTTGCGATTGTCTGTCATTGTTTCAGGTCACTGTTTGAGACCGTGAGTTGTCTTCGGTATTTGAAGCGTGCGCATTTGGACAGCTGAGCTCAGGGACTTTTAAAAAATCGCGTCTTTTGCTCGTGAGACTTGGTGGAATCGGCCGTCTCGCACAAAGTATTTCAATTCTAAGCTCTCTGTATCGATTTCTCGTGCGTGTAACTGGCTACAGAACAGTATTTTGTATTGAACATGGACGGACATGAATAACAGCAAGACAATACAGGAAAACGGTCTAGGCAACCTTAGGGCCCAAGATGACCTAGCCGTGGTTAATTGACGGATCACTCGGGATCCTGCTGCATGTCGGATGCCTGTTCATGACAAGTACAGGATGGAGTTGAGAGCATGAATCGCTGTTGGATTCGCGACTACTCAAAGCAACTGAACTTTGCTCCACAATTGTCGCTGATTCAGGAGACCGAGGATAATACTTCGACTGAAAGCTTGTGTAGCTGCGAGCTTTTGTTATCTGTTGTGATATTGATCAGAAAGAAGAGCGTATTTGTTGTTTACTTACTATATTGCGACAGGCGCGGGATGACGTAGTCGCTGCAACTACCCAAGGTGAGACGCCTATGCTCCTCTGCGTGCTTCACGTGTGTGGGGGTTTGCGTCGAACTTAAGACTCCAATGCGTCGACAGGAGAATGATTGTCGTATCCGATGGCATGCGAGTCACGGCACATGCCAGGTCGCAAAAACCCCCTCCAGCTCTCCTATATAACAGAACGCATCCAGGCTCTCTTCTCCAGATCTCAGGAGACAACCCACCCCCTTGCCCTCGCTGAGGAAGCTCTCGCAGCAGGTGATCCAGTGGGCATGGCTTTCTTTGACGTGAACATCCACTTTGTGGGAGCTTCGGGGCTCCCAAAGATGGATGTAGTTGGTAGTGCAGACCCATACTTTGTCGCCAAGCTTGATGATAAGCTCACTTTCATGTGAGTATGTGCCTGCACCTCTTATAACTATCACGAGTTCAAGATTTTAACCCGTAGATCATCAGTGCAGAGTGGCACACGTGCACCCAAATGGGACGAGCTGTGGAAAATCAAGAATGTGCCCCAGCACGCAACGCTTTGGGTCGAGATCCTCGACAAAGACAGCAATAGCTTCACAGACGACTACATTGGTCAATTTAGCATTCCAGTCTCATCGGGCGAGCAGGAGATCAGAATACAGGACAAGGCTTTGAAGAGAAATAGAGGGTCTTTCGTACTTACGGTATGTCGTCGGTTGTCTATCCTGCAAGTATATCCTAAACTACTCCTAGATTGACTTGATTCCATCGAACGACCCTGATGCTCATCATTATCCTTACACCTTCGACGGTCCCGTTCGCTTTTCACGGCACATTTCCCCCACAGTCGGTCGCATCACGAGCGTCGATAACCGTCTCTACTCGACTTGGAAAGTATACATCAAGGGCGTGCGCCACTTCTTCGGAGACCAGATTCAACCCTGGAACAGAGACTACGCCAAAGCGCGCTCGATTTTCCAAGGCGCTACTGCACTCGCCGTGCGCTCCGTGATCCATAGCGGACACCGAATGCTCTACGCCCGCGCTGCCACCAACGGCTTCGGGGTACTTGACACCCCTACGGACGTCTTTCACCTCCTGCACGGGCACGCCGGTAAGAACGGCTCACCGGGGCCGTTCGCGCACCGCATCAAGCCCGCGGTTTACACATACATTATCTCTGTAGACGACGACTCGCTGCGCTTCTCCGAGACGGGAGCAACATTTCTCGTGAACATGGCCTCGAAGCATGCACTGCACTCCAACTGCGCTGAGGCCGTGCTCTACTCTGGTGAGTTCCACCCGCGCCCCGAGGGCGGCTGGGAGCATTTCGCGGACGACCGCTCCGATGACGACGTCCGCTGGGAGTTGGTCATCGACAACAAGTCTGGCACGTATGCGCCCGATGGCGCGCTCCTTCCGCGTGTGAAGGAGCTCTTCGAGTTCAACTTTCCTGGCTTCATCGCTGTCACGTTCGATTACCGCGATCCCGCGCTCAAGCAGAGCAGTGATGCGTGCCGGGCGTACGCCACGTCCAAGCGCGGTGTCAATCCAGAGGACTTGGAGCCCCACGCGCACGCGGGAAAGGAGACACTGGCACAACGTGCTGCAGCCATGTTGCACAGGCGCAGCGGAGAACATGCATAGAGTAGTACTGGACATGATAAAGCCCTGGGACCACTTGCTTGATCACATCTGTAGGCTGATCTATTTGTAAACTGACATTTATCACTTGTTGTACACTCACCTCCTGTACCATTATCCATACTTATTCGCCATCAATTCGGAAACATTCCTGACACTAATCTATAACAGTCAGATATTCACGCCAGTGTGTCCGCGATAAGCAATCATAGCATTTGTTGAAATAGATCAAGCAGGGTATGCATGATATGACTAAAATGACACTAAAAGCTACAGGTGCATGCATGGAGGTACCGATCATACTGTACACAGTTCGTTGCCTTTCATACCTGCCAGGCGATTAGTTTGAGCCAATAAGTCACAGCGGCCACGGCGAGCTCCGCATCGAACGACGCTCACCATTTTCCTTGCCATTGCCTCCAGCAGCAGAGCAAGGCACAACATCACTGTCCCATGTCTTCGTCCACATCGCCATTCGTGTCCACCCACATCTCGGCGCTGAAATTCATGTCCGCATCCACGTCGAGGTCAACGTCCATATCCGCGTACGCGCCCCAAAAAGGGCCCGCGTCCACGTCGACGTTGACATCTGCGTCGATACCCGCATCTGCATCTGCATCTGCATCGTCGTCCAAGTCCGCCCAGCCTGCGAGCAAGTCCTCGGAGTAGAAGCAATGCACCAGCGGCGAGCGGGTGTGCGGCTGCACCAGTGCGCCTGTGTTGCGGTTCGCAAGCGGGCGGAATGTGTCGCGTCGCCGGAGCACCATATTAGCGACGAGCTGGCCCATGCTGCGCATGGCGCCCGGCCCCGGGGCGATACCGCGCTCCATCTTGAGGTCCATCAGCGCGCCGATCTCCTTGCTCCGCTGTTTTTCAAACTTGCGCGCGTGGCGCGCCTCCGCACGCATGTCCATCGCGAGGTGCAGCTCGCGCTTCCGGATGCGCTTCGTCTCCGGATCGAGCGCCTCCGAGGGCTGCGACGCAGTCGCAGGCGGAAGAAGCGCATGTGCAGCATTGCTCACGAGCTCTCCGAACTCGGTCTCGGCTAGGCGGGCGGCACGTTCTGCGCTTAAAGCCCGGCGGCGGACGGCGCGGAGCTGAAGGAATTCGTCGACTTCAAGTTTGGACGAGGTCGGATCGAGCTGGACATCGAGGAACTGCAGGTCGTCGTCATCTGGGGAAGGCGAACGTGCCAGTGGAGGGTCCACTGAGACTGGCTGCAGGAAGAGACCCAGTCCTTCGTGATCGCCCGATGGTCCGGGGACCGACAGCGCTGCTGTGTGTTCATCTGCAGGAGGCTGATTATACTCTCCTGGCAAAAGAGGTAAATCAATATTAGGCGACGAAGGCGAATCCGGTTCTTCGAGCGATTCAGACATATCAAAATCTGAGAGCGAGGCGAGCGTATGGTGTGGCGAACGTGGCAACGGCGTGACACACATGTTGTCCTGAAGCGTACTCTGAAAGGGCATGGATGAAGTCTGCCATGAAGAGGGCGATGCCAACGGCGAACCCCACAGGTCGTCGTCACCAGGAATTATCGTATCAGAGAAAGAGATATCGGAATCCGGGTCAGATAACGACAAATGTATCGGTGGTGGACGTGGTGAGGAGGGCGGCGGTTCGCTGTCAACGGTCATAGTGTCTATACGGTGGGTATCGGGGTAACGCGCGTCTTCAACTTGCCGGTCTTGCAAGCCAAACCAAGAACGCGGCCGCGATGGAGAAATCGACGAACCAAGAACCATGATATGTTCATCGTCCGCGCCGCAAGAGGCGCATTCAGGATGTTCATGTGAAGGAAAATCATCCAAGTCTGGTAGATTTAGCGATATTGATGGCCGAGGAGAAATTGGCGGAGAAAAATCACTGTCGCGATCACTCCATGACGAGCAGCAGACGCTACTCCAGCTAGGCGTACGATCATTTTGCTCGCATTGCATCGGCGATACGGGAAGCAGAGAATCTTGACGATAGTCTCCCCTTCCTACAGCAGGATTGCTTGCAGAACGATCGTCGAGGAGCGAATGAATACTGACGGGTGACTGTGGCGTCCAATACGAACTGGGTTCTATCTTGGAGAACGGGGCATCTGGTTCTTCTTCTAGATCCGGTAACCTCTCGCCCTTGTAATCCCGTTGCGGAAAGAACTCTTCGAAACCGGAGTCGGCACGCGAAGGGGTGGAATGGGAATCAAGCACTGAGTCCTCTGGTACTGTGTCTAAACCGGAAGGATTGCCCTCGCAGCTCCAACCTGTTGAAGGTCCGCGGCCAAACGAGCTCGACTGTGAAGGCACGTCACAGTCGATGGTAAGATCCGCTCTATCTGTCCTGTACAGAGAGCGAATCGTCGCAGTGAGCTGTGAGCTATCCTCACTAGAGGTATGCAAGCATACTTCCGAGTCAGGAATCAAACTAGAAGAAAGGCTCCCTCTTGATGAACCCACGTCCGGTAAGTCATGCGTACCAAGCAGATGTGTAGGCGGGGGCGAAAGCGGTTCACGTATGTTGGCTGCTGTTTCCAGCGGCATACTCTGATGTCCGGCCTTGGCAAACTTCCTGAGCATGTAATAGTCTGTGGAGGATTCTCCGAATATATCGGGCAATGGAACGGTAGATCGCAATGTAGAACCGGTAAGGGGAGGCGAAGGGTAGGATCTACTGGGGAGGACAGTGTGACCAGTGTCTTGAGACGACTGGAGGTCGTTCTGGCGTGGCGCAAGAATAGAGTCACGTACAAAGGCAGGCGACGGGTTGGCGCAAAATGCACAGGCACCGTGTGGACTGTGCCACGGAGTTTGGAAGGGGCACTGGCTGGGTAAGAGAGGTGGCGAAATGTCACTGTGGCGCGTCGTCCCAAGATAATAGCAGTCGTCAAGAGGAGAAGGCAAAGCCATGTACGTGATCATTATACTGCCGCTGCCTGTGTTCTGACACTGCATGGATAAAACGGAGGGTGAGCATGATTCACGGGTCGCACCGCTGGATGCAGCAATGGTGACTGACAAGCGATCGCCCGACTTGCGAGATGTTTGCGGACGGGAATATCACAGACTCATTATTCGGAGCAGAACAAAAGAGAGAAGGATAAACGAGACGAGCAAGGAGGAAGAGGAGCGGAGGATGGAGAGAGGAATACTGACAGCTCGACCGAGCTCTGAGCAGGCAGTCTCCGCATGTCTCTCGTACGGCGGCAGTCCCAGGACCCCGATCACAGCCGTCCCTCCGCTCGCAGCTCCCATCGCCAACGTTAACTGCCCCCGCCTCCCATTGTCGCTTCTCCTTTCATTGTCGGCTGCAGCTGCCTCCCTCTCCACGCCCCGACACTGCTTTCGACTGCGCGCGCAGGCCTCCGCCAGCTCTTTCGAGCGCCTCTTAGACGCCTATCAGTCGTATAATCTCCGATTCAGACCACCAGACCAGCGTGTGGAGAAGTCATGAACACGACTAATCCACCTCAGCTCACCACTCTGGGCCAATTTACCACAGGGTCTCATCACATCAACCTTTAAATTGCTCCCGAATGGACTGGGGCGGACAGCAATTTTCCCCCTTCACAGCGGTCTCCATTCCAGAGACTACGACAGAACGTTTGCGCGAAGATTGCACTTACGGCGACTTACCGTTTGTTTCGGGCGCTGCATCTCCCCGAATCATCCGAGGCAGTGCACAACATGCGGCCCGCTCGAGGCAGAAACCCAGAGTAACCCCAGGATAAGTACAAACGATTTTGTTGAGTTGCCTATCTCGATGTCATCGATACACATGCTTTCCAAGGCAAGTCTGCTCTCCTCGCCGCCATAGGCACCATACATCAAACCTAGCCCAGCACGCTCCTTCACTAGCTCCCAGAAGGTGTCGCACGCGAAATTAGGGTGTTCCTCGACCATGTGCCTCATGTGTACGTTGCTTTTGTACGGCGGTGAGCAGTTCAATGCACATTTTTCACACCACACGTGGCTTCTGCGTGTCAGTGTGCCAGCGTGCACTTCAGGCGTTAGGGCACAATCGGTAGATTTGCGACGAGCATGTCGGTTGTAGCGCATCGCACGAGGCAACATATCAGGGCTGGCGGATTTAGCACAATGGTGTATAATGATGGCACAGAACCCCTGTCAGATACGCGCTCTTTCTTATAGTTCCTCCGTCATCTGAGCGAACCATCGCTGTGTGATCCTTACGGAGCAGAACATCACATCAGACACACAACTCATTTTAGCTAGCACGAGGCAACAAAGCAGGAAACAAACCGAGTACGGTAACAGGAAACGAGAAGACAACGGACCGGCACTCGACGTGCACTCTCAGGAATGGCGGGTTAGGGTTAGCCTGCAGATGACCGGGTAATTAGCTATCGACTTGATGCCGCTCCTGCTGGAGATCCGAACCAGGGCCCCGGATGACAAGATGACGTTGTGGCAATCACCTGCGGATGGCTCATATACAGCCAGTGGGCGATAAGGCAGGATGTACATTTGAATGCATCGGAACATGGAGACCTTACTCTTTGGAGGGATATGCGTTCTAGGCCCCATCGTAACACACGCGCGAAATTTGAGTGAGACCAGACGACACAACGTGATTCAAGCCAGGGTGCCGAGAGCGAGGGCAACTACGATGGAAGACAGCAAATTCACCTGGAAAATCCCGCATTTTACGCTCAGACAATGTTGCATGGGATCAGAAGACTAAAACGTACTTGATTGTTGGTAAGTATGTCGTAACCACTCACAACCTTGATATCATCAGTGCTTCGAGGTTTGCCGCTCTCGTCCGTAAGTATACGTTTCGTTATGTTGGAGTACCGGGTGCGCTGGATAGTCGCGCCGAGGAAGGAGTCCAGCTGGCCGGCACATGTTTATAACCTCGCTGGACATCAATAAAGGGGCACTTACTAGCGAGCCCAATCCGCCAGCTATCGTGCTCCACGTTGCAAGTTGTAGCACAATATCAATCCATTGCGCTCTGCACGCGGCACTCTCTATCAAGAGAGACGTTGCAAACGTCAAACCCATCAAAAGCCCGCCCCCGATAGAAGCAAGCGTGCCCACAACGGACATTCCACCATTAGTACCAGGAGGAACAGATTTAAGAGTAGTAATCAGGATTGGCGGAGAGCGCGAAAGGATTCCCAACTCAGATGCAAGTGTATCACCCAGAGAGCAAGCAAAATGCCTTCAAAATGGTGAGGCGCTGTACCCTTGGTATGAATTAAGAAAACCCACCCCAGGCTCATAAATAGCAGAGGACGACTCCATGATGCAGACGCGGGAGGTGTGAGCGGACACCAGCGCACCAAGTCGTACGGCATTTGCGGCGATAGCGCGTTGGACAGTATGGTTCCAAGCACCGAGCCGGGAACGAAGAACGCTGACCACAGCTGGGACGCAGCGAATGCAGATGCGGAGTTGCACAGCACCTGCGCTGCGGTTCTGTATCCAGCCTCCTGGTGTGCTTCTTCTAGCGATGCCTTCAGCTGCTTGCCAACTTTAGTGGCACGCGAACCAATCAGATAAAAAACAACGAGCGATGCCCCAAACACATGCAGAGGGACCGCTATCATGGTGAAGCCGACCACGAAGGCGGCGGCGGCACCTGAAGGAGAGAGTGATCTCTTGCGTAGTCCATGTATGGCCAGAAATCCGGCAATTGAGCATGCGATGAATGGGAAGTCAGACAGCACAAACTTGAACATGAGGGAAGCGAGATGGAATCGGGTTTTGTGGGTTAACTAGCCTGCGGCACTTTTCAATCCGCCTCAAAGTGGGGTTGAGGAGACGTTTGGAGGCCAACGAACCAGTAGGACAGGATGTTATTATATCAACTGTCACCACTGATTAAAAGCTCATCGTGGGAACACTAGGTGAACACTTCAAGTAAACCTAAATAAACAAGGTTGAAATGAGAGCAATCCAAGTTGATCCAAACCTTAACCCAATCGTAGCATTCACCAAACTTGAGTTACTTTCGTGAATCTGCCTCCACGACTAGCCATACTTCGAGTGAAAAGAGCCGATTAAGAGAAAGTATATGGCATTGGACAAAGAGTTAGAGTTTTTGCTGGGTTTCCAAACATGAGTCACATGATACTCAACCGCAAGTCCAATGCCGCACGACCACAGTGACACCCTCAAGTCCAAAGCTCCACCGCGCGAGTCCTCAAGCGACTATACTCGTCTTCGACGGGAGGCACGAGGGACGTGCATAATGTCTGCCGCGCTCAACATACGGCCAGACACATCGTCCCAATCTGCGGGTACGCATCCGGACTTTTCCCTCAACTCATTCGTCTCGGGTATTTCACTCCCCAGCCGGAATCCCAGAATCCCATCTTCCTCGTCCCAAACCACAGCCACATCCACAGCCCCTCTATCAACACCTTCGCCACCGAATGGGTTGCCATCCTTTTCTCGAAGGAGAGGGGAGGAGGCTACGCCGAACGCGAAGCGCTTCGGCCTCTCCGGACACGAGGAGGAAGGTGAGGATGCAGACGGGGACGTGCTCGACACGCCTGGTCGAGAAAAACGGTGGGATGATGTGTCTGCCACACCCGCACCTGGCCGTTCGAAGCGAACACGGAGTACAGCCTCCAAAGGGGGCGTGAACCTCACGCTCCGCGATCAGGAGAAGGTGTGTCTGTATCAAATCAGTACAAGTTGATCTCATGTGAACCCACGCCTCGTCGCTAGCACATCGACAGCCTGAAGAAGGAGAACTTCAACATTAAGCTCAAGGTGCATTTCTTGGAGGAACGCCTTGCACAGCTTGCGCCAGATCAGATCGACGCGGCGTTGAAGCAGAACATCAACCTCAAGATTGAGGTGCAACAACGAGGGGTAGAAATGAAGAAGCTTAAAAAGCTCGTACTGGAATTGGAACGCGAATTGGAACGGTTGCAGCGCGGGTCAGGGGGTGCGCAGACGCGTGCGAGGGACCTTGAAGAGAAGCTTGAAGAGCGAGAACGAGAGCTTAGAGAGCTCAGACGGAGGCGTGGGATGGGTCCAGATGATAGTGCATTGAAGGAGGTGGAGGCCCGGAACGCGGAGCTTGAAGAGGAACTGGAGAACGTTCGTGGGTTGCTGGAAGAAAACGCGGACGAGATGGAACGACTCAAAGAATTGGTAGAGCGAAGGGCTGATGAGTCTATGGGTGACGGAAGAGCTGACCGATGGAGAAGGCGCGTACAAGAACTAGAGGACGAAAACGAGGAATTGAGGCTCAAGATGGATGACCTTGAAGAACTCGTGACCCGAAAGGAGGATGAGAAGGAAGACTTGGCAGACGTATTAGAGGGCCTCAAGCTCGAGGTCGAGAACCTGCAGCGGAGACGAGACGCCGAGTCGATCGAGCGGAGCCAGAGTCGAGCGCAGGTTCTCGAGGAGCGAGAAGAACGAGAAGCGGTGGAAGATGATCTCAATGCAGCACGCGATAAACTTGCGGCTGCACAGATTGAGCTACAGCAGAGGGAGGATGATATGGAACTTAAACACAGAGAAATCGAGGAGCTTGTTTCGGAACACACGCGGATAGTAGAGACCCTTGATGATGAGTGGAGGGGCGAGGTTGAGGAAGCAAGGGGACAGGTAGAAGAGCTGAAAGATGTGGGTCTTACGATTCTTAGACGTACTGGCACTGACCGTCTAGCATTACGACAGGTACTGGAGCAACGAGATGCCGAGGCAAAGGAGCTACGTATGCATATCACTGAGCTCGAAGCCGACACGAACGACCTGCATGATAAATTTGAAACCGCTCTGGCTCATCTTGAACGCGAGTCAGAGGAGAAAGATGCAGAGATCGAAGCTGCCAATCGCGAGATCGAAAAGCTGGGTGAGCAGGTGTATGTACTTGAGGAAGAGAACGAACGTCTTCGCGAGGCCAGCGAGAGATTGAGGGAGGATGAAGCCGCAGAACGTGACCGACTAGAGGCATTAGTATCTGCCTTCAAAGAGGTGATGCATATATTCTCGCATAGAACGAGTGCTAACTGTTTCTCTGCAGAAAGTCTCTGGATTAAAGTCTCAGCTCCAAGAGGCCGTTGACCTCTATGAAACGCGTGGCCAGGAGGTGTCTACTCATAGATCGCGTTCTGAGGAACTCGCTCAGCATGTGGAGAACCTTGTTGAGGAGATTAAACGCGAACGTGCTAGTCGGGAGCGTCTCGAAGCTGACCTCGACAAGGCCGAGCAGGATCATGATGCTGCCATTCGACGAGAACAGCGTTCTCTCGAGGCGAAGGAGTCCGCTCTTCAATCTGCGCTCAATGATCTTGCTCGAACAGAGACTTTGCTTTCGCAGCGTGAAGTAGATCTCGCTGCTGTACAAGCCGCGCTGCAGACGCTCGAAGCCGAATCGAAAAAGCTTGGCGAGTCGCACACGACCGCTCGATTCTCTCTGCAGCTGGAAGTCGACAGGATGAAACGCGACCTAGAGCGACTCGAGGATGAACTTCGTCGTGCACGCAAAGAGCTCGACGACCGAGAGGGCAAGGGTCGCGAACGTGACGGCGCGATGGACAAGTTGCATGCGGAAAACCGCGATTTGGCATCGCAGCTTGCAGCGCAGACGCAAGCTCGTTTGAACGTATCTGAAAAGCTTGACGAGACTATGACTAGTCTCAGAGCTGCAGAGATCGACGTGGCTAACTTCCGCGTTAAAGTGGCTGATCTTGAGGGTCGCCTTGCTAAAGACCAGCGATCACTCTTATCTGCCGAAACGCAGTACCGCGATCAGTTGACCGAGAGAAACACCCTTTTATTGACGATCTACCAATACATGGACAAGATCCTCGGTGTCGACAAAACGCCGGTAAGTGAGATCGCAGTTGCCGTCGTCTGTTGTGGACTCACGGAGTCCGGGGTTTTGGTATGCAGAAGAAGAATGGACAGGCAGAGACCAAGCCGTTCACCAATTTCAGTATCTTCCACGACAACCTCATTACACGGTTGAAGGCGTTGAGTGAGATTCAACTTGTCTTCGATAAGCGTGTGAAGGAAGCAGAGGCGAAGTATTCGGATAAGCTGGGAGATATGCGGAAACAGCTTGACTTCCGGTGGAAACAGATCGACAAATTTGAATCTAGCCTCAAGACGATTGCAGACCAGAAGACGACCTGGCGCAAGAAGCTCAGTGCGCGAGAGGGCGAAGTCGAAGCTCTCAAGGTTTGTCACGCCTCATACGCTATTCGCTTGTGCTTACGCTTATCCATGCACATTATAGGCAACGGCTTCAGAACTGCAGGCCCAACTCGTGAGCATCCGCAAACCGGGAGGTGTCGAAACGATGGAAGTTCGTGCTTTAACGGCTCGGGCGACGAACGCCGAACGGCGCATCACAAACTTACAAAATCAGCTGCTCGCATCTGAGGAGAAGGTCAGCACAATGAACCAGAAGACGACCGTGGCAGATAGCAAGTGGGAAGCCCGTGTGCGTGAGTACGAGGCGCGGCTGAAGAAGGCTGAGGAGACTGTTAAGCGTGAACGCCAAGGCGCGAAGGAGCGCGTCTTTGAGTTGGATGCGCAATTGAAGTCAGTGAACACTCTTTTTTCCCTACGTGTCACGGGTATTAAATTCATTTCATTTCCGGTAGAAGCCTGCAGCGGCAACTGGAGCTCGAGAATAAACGAAACCACAGACTCAGCGACATCACAGATGCGCACGGTCTTACGAAACCTAGCTCGTCACCTGCTCGATGACATGCTCAACGGACTGTCATGATATTCTTTCTCTTGTCACTCTGCATTCACGTCTATCATTAATCGTTCTGCCTGTTCTCCGCATGCTTTTGCTCTAGGATACCCATTCATACAATCATCGGTGTCGGGCCTCACTAACTGTATGGAGTTTATACTGTAATCATGGCTACATATTGTATCGAGTAATTACACGTTCTGCTTGCTTCTTCTGTTGATATACTTCCTACATGATCCATAGCTAGTCGTAACCGCACTTAAAACCCGCCGACAGTCCAACCTCCGTCGGCAACAATAACCTGTTCGTTGCGATTAGACAACCCACGAACTCATTAGTCGAAGCGGACGTACTTTATTCGTCATGTAGCCGTTGGAGGCCAGTAGCAAAACGATGTCTGCCATCTCAGATGGCTTTCCAAGTCTTCCCACCGGAATTTTACTCTGTAAGAGGCAAGTTTATATTCTTTTGCTAATAGTTATGGGGAACAAGCATGGTTAATCACTCACCTTCGCGGACGGGGCAGGGTTTGCCATCATGTTGGTATCTGCGGACGCGGTGAGCGGGATGTCGGGCTCCGGGGGGTGACGTCTACCTTCGATCAGTGCAGGCGCAATCGCGTTGGTGGTCTACCGATTGTCAAACGTGTGATATAACAGAAAACGTGGACCAAATCGGCTTACAATTCCATCCTTGGCGTATCGGAGAGATAGCCAATGGACAAGGCCGTGCAGTGCGGATTTGGAAGAGGCATAGTGGGGACCGATCACACCACCATTACCTTAAAGGACATCACTTTAGAAGACTATATATGCAGGTGAGAGCGATGGTTGTAAATTACCTGCCGCAACGCTGTCATAAACAAGTCAGCCTTCTGCGAAGAAATCAAATGGTCTATCAGTACCTAGATGCAAAGATGATACGCCCCCAGCGCTGGGACTCCATGTATGGCACGCATAGTTGAGCGAGCTGATGAAGCGTTTACTATCGACTTCACGTCGAATTATGCTCACAGTGACACACCAGATAGCTCGTCCCTGTATTCGTCCGCCATGTCTCCTCGAAGACGTCAATAGGAATATCTTTGATGTTGCCCTCAGGACCAATTACGGGACCCGCTACGCCATGATTACTGTATAAGATGTCTGGATTTCCAAGAGTCTGCACGACATCTGCGTGCAGTCTACGGGCCTCGTCGTAGCTGGAAAGGTCTGCTTGGAAGGAGGCAAATCGCGGTGTGACGCCGGGGGGCGCAAGAGTCTGGAGCTGGCCCATCAGAGTCTCGGCTTTGGCTTTGGAGGACGCCGCATTGTAGTGAATGGCGATAGAGCAGCCGACGTGAGCGAATGCCTTCGCTGTCGCCTGGCCAATCCCTCCGCTAGTAGTCGTTATCCAATTCAGCAGGACAGGTGCTTCTAGTGCAGAACGACACTTACGTGCCACCAGTGATCAGGATGAGACGGCCTTTGAGAGATGACCCGACGCCTGCCATGGTGATGTCTGCGTTGATGGTAGACTCTGTGTTGTGCGAA
>NW_012133264.1:0-21978 GCF_000313525.1 Fibroporia radiculosa | reverse complement strand
GGGGGGGGGTGGTCGCGGTCCCACCGGTGAAATCAAGACACCTTTATAATGCCTCACTCGGCATGGCGGATAATATGGCGAAGGTTTTCGATCCGAGAGAAACGTTCCGCGTCGCAGGTGAGCATGACGCACAGTCACTCTCACGGAAGTGGGGGGACTCGGAGGACGGAAGGCAAGGGAGGCCGCCGATGCATAACGGCACCACTGCAAGCACCACACTCCTACATAGATTGCATCACTGGCCCACAATTTTCAGTCACTACCAGTGAAGGCCATAAATTCGAGGTGTCATATCATGATCTCCAATGATACTGGCCATGGCCAGCGCATTACACCCTAAGTGTACCCTAATACTACAGATGATTTTCGAAAAAAACAAATCAAGGTCTTGATATTGATGGACATATTAAGCAACGACACTGGCATACATATGTTCGACCATATCGACTACTTTGTCAGAACGCGGTCGAATATCACAGATGAACGGCTTAGGGTGACTGCGCCCCCTCATCAGTATTCCCGGGCAAACTGGAATGAGTAGCGTCATACCTGACTGCTCCGGAGACAAATATGGGCTCAGGAGTAATTTCCATGCCATTGAGGTCGCGCGCCTTCCGAATATCAAGAACTGCTAACATCCGAGCTGCTGCGATCCAGACACTACTGTCGGCGAGATGGCGACCTGGGCAAATCCTGCTCGAAAAAATAAGCTACGTGAGTGGTCTTACAATAGCGGTGAACATACCGTCGACCGAATCCGAATATCATCCTGCGCGAGTCCTTGAGCTCGGCCTCCTCCGCGTCCATATTCTCAAATCGTTCGGGTAAGAATGTTTCTGGGTCAAAGTACATGTTCGGATCTCTTGTCATCGCTCTAATCAACACGGCTGTTAATATTGCATCTGCACCACGACTTTAGTAGCGATGTTGATACGAACGAGATATTCGCAACGATCATACACCCCTTCGGGATGTGGTAGCCGTTGTACTCATCATCTTCCATGACACGATGCGGGATACCTGATTTTGGTAGTATGTGCATCAATAACATTTTCATTTGTGAGCTGTCGCTGAGATCTGACCTAGAGGTGCGGTAGCAGCCCAGCTACAAGAAATCCTGATCAGTATAGGATCGAACAGGCGAAGTTCCTGAAGGCCACACCGATAGACCTCTTTGATAACACATTCAAGATAAGGCAACGAGTTTTCGTCATTCAAGTCGGGAAGACGTCCATAGCCAATCACGCGGTCGACCTCCTCCTGTGCTTTCTGGAATACTTGGGGATGGAGAACCATAGCTAAAACAAACGACTGGAGAACAGAGTTTGTCTGAAAAAAAAAGTTGAGCAAGTCGATTGAGTGGCCACTTGAGCCTTGACCTACAGTATCAGAGCCAGCTGAGCGAGTAAGATATAAGACTCGTTTATTGCACGGAGACGGATAGCTTACCGGCATACATGACGCTCGATGCGCCTCTCATTTGAGCTTCGTCTTCAGGAGTAGGGGATCTATTTTTCGAATGCTCCTCTAGTAGAGTCTTCAAAAATGATGGCTTTGCAGATCCCGATTCCTGCACAGTTCATTTGAGCATCAATCTGTCACCGCATGATCGACAAGATTGACCATCTCTTCCTTGACCTGTCTGTAGGGAATGTTTATCATCGCTTGCGTCAGTTCGTAGGCCTTGATAGCTCTTCGCTTGAAGCCAGAACCCGGCATCCACGTCGGTATATACTGCACTAGGGGAAACATGAGCATCTTGACATGCTACACAACGGACCCGCTCACACGGCGGAATGAAGTCGATCACAGTAGACGCAAGGCTACCGAGTTCCACCACCTCTTTCAAAGTTCTGTTTGAGAGATCGACAAATTCATCATCTGCATGTGAGACGGGGCGTCCATATGCGATCTCCATCATCAATGCAGAAGGATATCTGATGATACAAACCGGTACCAGATTGCCGTCAACAACAAATTTCATAAAAGCGGGGTCTGCAGACAAACCTCTTGATGTGCTGAATGAACGCGTTGGGAGATTCGATTATGTCCTTTACTAACTTCAATGATTCTCGCTGCTGGACGGGGCGGTATTTGTCGAGCGACTTGAATATGGTTTGAAACCATTTACGCTGTAGACGCCACTCCTCCGCGTATGGAAGGAATACCATGATTGGCTTATACCCGATCCTGTATAAAGCATCAAATCCAGTACAACTAGTCGATAGAGTGATGAAACATACATGTCGCTGATCACGATGGAAGGTGGCCTGTCCGAGTAAATAGCACCCTTCCTCTCCAACAGGTCTTCCGCTGCCTGCACGGAATTCAGGATGATCACCTGAGTGCTCAAGAATTTGGCATAAACAACAGGGCCTGAGGCAAATGTGAATATACACCGTTCAAATGCAACCATACGTACCATATTTTTTACCCCAGGCAGTGAATGCGTTTTGTTGATGCTCAAATGGTACTTGATGAATGTTTCCGACTAGTGGGAGTGGGGCCGGACCTGGAGGAAGGCGCAGTTTGGACCCAGGAGCATTCCATTTACCATACACATAGATGAGGCCAAATAGCAAGATGGCTGCGGCTACAATATCACTCGCAGCCATTTCGGAGGACTGAGAGTACAGTGGGCTAACGAAACGCACATAGTGTCCGGAGCATCTTTTTTAAGACGGAGATAGCTGCCAAGATGTCCCGGAAAAATGGCTTGCATACGTCAACGGTATGCATCGCATGGGAAATTGTTGAGAGAAGCAGTCGGGGTACCTCCGACGTATCGATTTTGAATTAATCGAATGAATATGGACCAGCAGACCACGCTCGCTCGGAATCTTTACCTCCTGTCCGGAGAGAAAATGACTGACAAATGAGCATCTAAAAAGTGTTATCAGAAAAGCACGTCATATGATGGGGCTTCGGGGCAGGTATAGAGCTCATACACAACAAATTGGCGCCTCATTGTACTCGATGATAAGTTGATGCTGCCAGTTTGGAGAACATCTACTTGGAGTCTCCAAACGAATTCAGAGCTGCATAACGTTCTGGGAAATCATTATCCCAGGGCACCATGATTTCATTCTACCATCGTGTAAGGTGTTAGGCGGTATTGTCATCACCGGCATGAGACGAGAAGTGCGAGAGCGTGAAAGCACGACCCTGTCTTCTGATCGTACTATGCCTTTACCGATCTAAACTTGTCCCAGCGTTAGTGGTGTCGGCGGCGCTGCAAATCCATTTACTAGAAAACGAATCCAGCACGGATGTACACGGTGTGTCCTACATACATTTGACACCTTCGGTTTGTGTCATAAGACATCTGAGCGTCTTCGATTATCGAGTGATCTAAAGGTATTAGATCATGTCAGATCCATCGTACCATACGCGCATGCGATCCACATGAAATGGGGATAACACGGATGCTGTAAGTTGTCGACGTGCAATGCAGCCACATGGGCAAGACTAGGACGATTGGGTATCCACACTGGCCAGCGACTGCTTGATGAGATATTCGCCTTCTCGGTTCACGGGCGAATACCAGAGACAAACGGCAGGAGATGGCTGCAGCTGCAGCACTCATTAGAGTTGTATGCGTTATGCCTTTGCGTCGCAGAGCACTATACCTCACCGCCTCGGACACGAACGCCAGTTCGCGATCAGATGTATTACGAGCCTTACGAATATCGAGCTCGCCCACCATCCTGGCCCAGCTTCTGGAATCTGCAAAAAATCGTCCTCAGTAGATATCACAAACAATGGTGTCAAAGGTGAGTCCTACACTGACGTGCAGGATCATGGCTATCAGTTTTTCCGCGTCTAGCTCCTCAAAGCAATCTCGACTGAATAATTCGAGTTCGGTATGTAATGCGGGGTCTCTTCATCGTCCCCCGTAGTATTATAGTAAGCGTGCGTGTTGTGTTTGGTCTGCATGTTAGTGCCTACCACATGCTGGGACGATACTCGAGCCCTTTAGAACATGGTAGCCATCGTGCTCGTCATCGTGCATACTCTACAAAAAATTTCTTATGAAATTGAGACATGAGTGTGGTGCGAGACAGTCCCGGACGGGAGAGGACAAGCCGAGAGCGTGTGACCTGTGGCTAAACATCAGCCACCGACGGATATGCCGCAGCGGCCGAGTATTGACAGACGAACTTGAAGTAAACCCTTCCGTATATATTCTAGACGTTCTGTAGTAGAATAATAATCCGTCCATTCACGCTCTTCGCTGCCGACTATCATCATTCTCAACAGAGTGTGTACTGGGGTGATTCCGCTTCGTGCAAGCTTTACGTGTAATAGCTATAGTGCATAGTAGGTGCCAGCGCGGCAAAGTATCGTGTTGAACGCCAGGGACATCAGTGGGGTGGTGCCACCAAGGGTATCTTGACCTCGAGTCAGGGCTGCAGGCATCTTTCAGCTATACTTCGGAACCGCACGACATGTCCAGCCTGGGCAAGTACCGTATCGGGTACTTGACTCTGGTATTTGTGAGTCATTCGGTGCTTGTTCTTTCAGTACTGTTGACACTAGCGTAGGTAATTTCGACCCTTGGACACCATGCGCCCGGTATCTATCATTTATTCACTCGGAACATGTACTACTGTCCCAGTTCTGGTCCTGATAGCTTATCGCTATTTTGCTGATGCTGCCGAGCAGGTCTCTGGCCGCCCGGGCACGCACAAGTCAAAATGCATATAATACTAGATCTTCGGTGGTCACATGTCCCGTGCAACTCTGCTTGCATCTCGTCGCACCTATCCACTCACTCGTCAAAGCTGTCCGTTCAGAATGCGTTCGATCGCCTCAAGAACGTTCTTTGTGTCTGCCCTCCTTGCGCGTTGTGAGTTTCTTGTTTGTTCCCTTTCCGATATCTCAACTCATTCGCTGCAATTACATGTTAGATGGTGCTGCTAACAGCGTTTCAAATTCCGAGTATTTCACCGTTCCGGGATACGATGTCCAGACGCTAGGCGTCGGAGCCGATGGTGTTACAACATATATCATTTCTCGAATATCGTCAATGGCAGGTATTGTCAGCTTCGATGGACCTGGTCTGTGTTGACGTGTGCTCGTCTTCCGGTATTCAACTTGACTCACTGAAATCTGCTACAGTTACTATGGTTGAAGGGGCATCTACTTGACATACATGAACTCTGCCGAGAGCATTGAATTTATCGAAAACTGCGGCATCACGGGTAGCATTGCTGTCTGTACCAACCTTATGGTGATGGGGGGATCGTCAACTTCCACTTTTACCATCGTTGCCACTGACACGTTGTCGATGTCGACCTACCCGGTCGAAGGTGGCGCTCCCACCGCCATGGCTGCGTCTACCAGTGCGCTCACTAGGATCACCACGGACAGTACTGCCTCGTCTTCTGCTTCTACAACCACCACGGCCCAGAACAAGACCAGCGATGGCGTGAAAAGCACACTCTGCTCGTTAATACCTACCACGTGTTGGAACGACGATCGAGCCCTTTGGAATAAAGCAGCTGTTACTCGCCATCCTATGAGGCGTTCTTATACAACTCCTAACGGTGAAGCTCGACCAATAGGGAAGTTCAAAGTTGATGCAGCTGGACTCGCAGATGCGTCTTTAGGCGCTGAAGAAAATGCGAGCCCAAATGCAAAACCGCAAGAAAAGATGCCCATGTCTTCTGCTTATCTAATGTCACGCTCAGATATACAATTGCTATTTTTCCTTTTCTGAGTAATCATGATAACGAACGAGCACTACTATCATTGCACCAGTAATGCAACTTTTTCAGTATCTGGGCTCCCTATAGTGCAAATCTTACCAGAATGTTCCGGAGTTTTCACCAGTCGATGAAGAATGTTCGTAAGTACACACACGAATTTCGTAGGCTCAGTATGTCAAGGGTTAAGCAATACCGAGAGCAAAATGAAATCGCAACAGTAGTGCAACTTTTCTCCGAGGCACGTGACGTCAACCGTCAGAATGCCGCGCATTGCGAAGCTATGCGAAGTACGCCACTACTACCATCAGCTGAGTCAAGATTCACGATGCCGATTGTGGCTGAATGTCACAGATTTGAGTCGCTATCGTTCGACACAGGATTCAGGAGGGGTTCGCTTTGCAGATTATTCCGGAGAAATTAGAACAAGTGTGTGCATGTTCTTCACATGGCCATGGTGCGTTATTGTGTGAATCGGACATGGTGATCACATGCCCGAGGCCACTTTTGATTGAGATGTAGTCCTCAAAACACACTTGCGAGGCATTCGAGTCGCTCTCGCATTTTTCATTCATACGAAACCTACACAGTGGTGATCATACTTGTATTTTGTATCATACATGATTTATTGGGATTTTTAGAGGAGGAGGAGCAGCCGTAAGTTCAGTAATTGCACTACTGTTGCGATTGCATTACTGGTGCAATGATAGTATGTTTGGCGCTCCACCTTTGGGTATTTCCCACAGAGATAAGGGAGTCGATGTCACATAGGAAAGTCAATGTGACCGCATTTTCAACTCACAGCTCCAGAAACTCGCATTTTCTCTAGCGCCCAAAAGCGCATCTGCGGCGCAGAACTTTGTGCGAGCCCAGCTGCGTCAACTTTGAACTTCCCTAATGATCGGCGATCGTTGGAACTTGCAAGTACTGTAGGTACAGGTTCGGTCCGCCACGCAACGCCCGCATTCTGCCCTGCTTACCGAAAGAACTACGTGTGTTGCTCCTCACTGGCATGTGCCGCCTGTCTACAGTCAAGTAAGTTCGAACCCGTATTCAACTGTGCGTGCGATTATGCATGTCTCTGCTTCCACTCTTCTCCGATGGTTGCTCGTGCACTATCCCAGTGCTTCCCGGCCTACGATATGGAGAGCGAGCAAGGTTTATGCATGAAGAAGTATCAGGGCACCCGCGGAGTCTGGATATATGGAAGGTGACGACCTCCAGTTACTGTCGTCACGGCGCTGGCAACGAACAGCGCATTAGTCGCTGCCAGTTGACTGTGTGGGTATCATGCTGAGCCATAAGACACTGCAACATGGCGCTAAGGATCTCGAGTCATTGTAGGCGTCTTTCAACTGATATCGGAACCGCGCGACATGTCCAACCTTGGCAAACGTGGTAGTTGGGGTTGTCCATAGCTAGTTCTTGCACTTTCTTGTGTTTGTGAGTTATTCAGTGCTTGTTATTCCAGTATTGTCAGCACTAGTATAGTTGGTTTCGACCCTTGGGCATTATTCTCTGCCTGGTGTCCATCTCGAAACATATATAATACTAGTTCCGATCTTGGCAGTTGACATTTCGCTGATGAGCCGGGCAGGTCTGCGACAGCCCAGGCGTGTACAAGTCGGAATTTATAAAGAGGTCTTGAGCGGCGTTGTGCTCCCGTGCAACTTTGCTTGCGCCTTGTCGTACCAATCTTCTCATTCGTTGAAGCTATTCGTTCGCAATGCATGCAATCACGCCAAAAATACTCTTTGCTACTGCCCTCCTTGCATGTTGTCAGTTCTTTATTTGGTTCTCTCTCTGCTTTTTCAACTAATGTGCCGCGATACATGTTAGATGTTGCTGCTAGCAGCCCCGGTTCCGACTCGGATTACACCATTTCAGGATTCGACGTCAAGACCCTGGGCGTCGGAGCCAATGGTGCCACAACATATGTTATTTCTCCGGATGCGAGCGGCGTAACGTTGCAAGACGGTGGTGTCGATGGACCTGGTCTGTGTTTATCTGTGCTCGTCTGCTGGTAGTCGCGTTGACTCGTTGATTGCTGCTGCAGCTACTATCGTTAACGGCGCCTCTACTTTTGGGTTGACATACATTGACCCCACCAGTAGCCGCGCCTTTTTCCAGAACTGCGGCATTAGCGATGGAGTTGCTGTCTGTACCGACGTTGCGGAGCTGAGGGGAGCGACGTCCTTTACTACTACTACCGTTGTTACCGAGACGTTATCGACCTACCCGGTCCAAGCTACTACCTCCGCTAGCGTGTCAACTACTTCCACCGGTGTCACGTCCACCAGGTCCATCACCGTTTCGGCTTCTGGTTCTACTACAACCAACACGACCCAGAATAAGACCAGCGATGGAGTGAAAGCCATGTTCACTCCTTCCTATCTGTTGTTGGGTTCTGTGGTTGCCATTCTCATGGTTTTGTGAAGGTGTGCATGTGTAAAAACCTCCTAGTCAGACAGCTGTTTCATCTGGGTTCACGCTGCAAGGACTACTTTGTTGCATTGGTGTGTTCTGTGGTAGCTATTGTGTGATCACTGTGCTTTAATATACTATCCTTTTCAGTAGTCCGTAATATACTATCAAAGTTGCCTTCTTGATTGATATATTAACCGCAAGTAGTAGGTCGAATCCGAGACAACTTGGTCGAATCTAGTTGCTAGGCGTATCATGATGACCTAACAAGTTTGAATGCCATTGTCCGCTTGATCATATGTAGTAGCCGTTATGAGTCTTCCGTATATCGCCATTTAGTGTCAACAAAAGGCTTTGAGAGTTAATAGAAGGAAGTGTGAAGTTCAGATCGTTCATATCATCCGTTTGTCACTACTAATTTATATAGCACCATATAAAATGCGACACGTTTCCAATCCGAGACACCGTGGCACCGCTGGCATAGAAATACCAAAGATCTTCTTCTCTTTCAACGAAATGATTACGTGCTGGTCATTATGACAATGTGGCATGATTTAGACCGTTGACGATCTTGATTGAAATTTCTATTGCTGAGTCGATGATAGCTTTAGGACCTTGATGCAGGAGAATCTTACGAAAATCACTTCTGTCCATTGGGTCAAAAAGGGGCGACAGTGCCACAAGGAGTGTTTAGTAAAATCATGTCCATGGCAGCCAGGCCTTCCACTAACTTGCCAGTACTTTCTCTACAATAAATATAGAAAGTCCGATGGTAACCAAGAAACGCGTAGGTGAACTGAGCATCCTCTCAGCTGGTCGGAGCGCTAGTATTGGTCAACATTCCCTTGTCATCAGCAACTTGGGACCAGCTTTCAGCGGAAACTCGGCTCGCTTCCATTTTGTCCAAAGGATTCGAGGGGACGATATTCTTCCACTCCTTCGCGGGACCGAGGAGACGTCCAGGATGACATATGTTCATGATAAACATTGCGAGTGTAACCATCAAGGCATCCATGATGACTTTCCAGTGAGATGTAAGCAGGGTATGTGCAAGTGTAAGAACGAAATAAGAACATACCAAAATAACGTTGAGTATGGATGATATATCCGTTCCAGCCGTCAGCAAGCTCCTGTGCAACGTCAGAATGTGCCGCCCAAACCCCAGAGACAATGTACGTACGATCATGCGGTACCATGACCTAGTAAAGTTAAGATGAGCTCAGTTGTCGTGATAAACATGACCAGGAGCAGCGCACCGAAGATAAATGCACAAACTACTGAATGCAAGAGCAAAAAGCATCGTCTTCATGTTCTTGTCCAGCCCATATGGTGTCGGACTGGATACACGACCACGGATGGGACGGTCGTAGATATACCGAAACATGAACTCTGAGGCGAAGAGCACGTAGATTGTGATAGCAACTATAAGGGCGACTGATGAGTGCTCTTGTTCGGTCGGGAGTATAGATTCGCTACCTACTTGTTTGAAAAATAATGCCGGCTAACATGATGTTGCTCCCCTATTGCGATGGCGTGAAAGATCAGTAAACACGAACATGCTCAAGTAAGCTGGAGACTGACAGTTTTAGCATTCTGGGCAACGGAAGAAGTGGCTTCGGCACCGCCAAGTGCTTGCACGACTAACGAGATCACATCCTATATCGTGCATCAGCAGCTTCGACGCTGAGAGGTTTCACAAGTCTTACGCAGCTGCAAAAGATTATAGAGTCTACAAATTTGAGTTGGCATAGAAAACACATATTAACATCGCCAGCTTGTACGTACACCATCGAGCACTCAACCGGCTATACTGCTGGCCAAGCCGGCGAACACACTGCCCCATCACAACGAAACTGGCTGCGACGAGAGGTGTAGGAGCGATGATCGTACAGATAATCCTAATGTCACTTCGTAAATTGAGGTTCGCGGTAAACAATCCCGGCATGCTCACTGAATAAGATATGGAGTGTTAAGAAGCACATTATAGCTGGACCAGAGTCTCCCGGCCCAGCCGATGATCTCGAGAATGCCACAGGCACATATTGTGGGCAGCAAGACCCAGAGCCGATATCGAATCAGTTGTATAAAGTGAATGACTGGTAGAAATGTTGGTCCCTCTAGGTCATCCCAAGACATAATGCGCGTACATGTGGATAAACCAAAACAAACAATGAAGAGGACGCCCAGCCAGGCGTCGGGAGTGTATCCGTACGGCGAAACGATATCGTATTTGCTGTTCTCGTTCTTGACGTCAGCTGCGAATGCAAGTCCAGATCAATAACATGTCTTCGATTTCGAGCCAAATGGCGCCAAACCTTCCGAAGGCATAGCGCAATGTGAAAACTAGAATTAGATGAGAAAGAAGAATATGGAATATGAGCTGCTTTTTTTGTCTTGGAGTTTGAGGATTATATACGGGTCAAAGGAGCGCAGCAGGCGAAGGCATCAAAACCTGTGTCCCAAGTGACAGGTTGACGAATGCGGGCCTGGCATTGGCCCCGGTGCAAGCAACCGCAGAGGCTAAGGTAGGGACGGCTACACGCAGTCTTGTTCTATCAGTCCAGTCACATAAACTCCATCTATCAGATTTACGCAATACTGACCGACATTCGTGGGCCGATATATTTGCGAAGTATCGTTTCCGACGAAGCTGTGATACCCAAATACCCAGTGTGTAAGCTCTAGAAGGGTTTGCAAACAACTGCAAAATCGAGCTTAGAATGTTTGGAATTTTTGGGATGTGGATATCTGTCCTTACCGCAATATTAATGAGCAGAATCAGATGCGAAACATGCCTCGCCATAGTACTGCCAATCGACAGCACGCAGCACATTCAGCACTGCCGAGGCACAAGCGCCATGCGTTCGTGACTTAAATGCCCCTGCCCTCTATGAGACCGAATGCCGCTGCGCGGCGCTTTGTGGTTCATCTGAGTAAAAACAGCCGTCCAGTCGCTTCAAGGGCCCGCTCTTTATCGATCAGCGCAGACGAACCCCTACACATGTGCGTCGACTTGACAGAAGCGAGAATTGCTGTCTAGTCCGAGTGCTTACTCAGCAATGGGCCTCGAAACCATCCCCTTTGATTGTTGTTTGTTGCACTGAAGCCCGCAGCATTATGCGCAGGTTAGCCGTGTGCTCGCTTATCCTCCAGCTGCGCAGATTCCCCCTATCCTGTTGGTGACGTGAACACAGCTACAAAGGGCCATATACAGAAGGCGGTGCATAGTGATTGTTGGAGACCAAGTTTGCAAGCGCTGCCGATATAGCATCGGCCATATCATCGTAGAAAAGCATCAGAAGTGAATTGTTTGCATGATCATGCGCATGAAGGGAGTAGGACGGAGCCAGTCAAGGTCATCAGTCTGCACCGATACTGAAATTTAGAGTAGAAGTTGAACGTCTTTGCCACCTCTTAGTAAATCAACACAAACCGAAGGTTGCGAATCGTCTACGGACAATGGCTTGGCGCACGACACGTTATGGTGTGAGATTGCCCGACCTCACTGTGTGGCTTAATCGCGCAAAGTCCACGGCTGTAAAGATGCGATGGACTTGATTAGCAGCAACATACAGTGTAGTCTCTCGTTTCCAAGAATGATATTGCCCACCAGCGATAGCAGGGGGATGTTCCTTCAGCCAAGCTAGACATCTCGGGAGATATCCGAAGGGATGGATGAGGGGCGATAGCAAACATCCTGACTCGAACGTAATCATGCAGACTTACGTCTAAGCACTCCAATGAAGCAGTACGGCTTTATCATCGTTTGCGTTTACCGGTCGAAACAGTCGCTAAGCCCTGTCCCTTTCGTCTCCGGAGCGGTATAGCTATTAAATCCGAACCTTCCTCCCCGAGTCCATCAAGAAAATCCATATCAACTTCCGCCTCCTGATGAACGCCAGGAAACCTCCCGTCCTCGTTTGAAATTCGACTGGGATTCAGCCCAATGGCTTTCGTCCTCCCAAGATCCGCGTCGGATGTTTCATCTTCATCCTCATCATCCTCATTTTCAATGTCTTCGTAAACGAGCGTGCGCCCTTGTGCCAACGCAACTGCAAGCTCTTCGCTGATGTTGGATGTAGTGCGGGACTCAGGGCTCTGTGTATCCACACGCGAATAAGAGACGCCTTGCGTAGCAGATTCGCCCTGCGTCAACAAGGCGGATAGTGTCCGCACTGATTCTTCCAGATCACCATCATCATCGCCGCTGTCGAGCTTCAGCCTCTTGGCTTTGAAATTATATTTTCTGCTCTCGATATGTAAGCATCGTACTGGAACATGGCCTAGCCGCACGAACGCATCTCGATATGCACGCATGAAGCTGTCATATACAGAGACACTCGAACGGCCTGCTTTTGAAAAGTGACACGTACATGTTTGGGTCTGGCTCCCACGAAGGATCATGCGTCCTCATGTGTGCTGTTAGCGTTGTGCGTCGAGTAAAGGTTTTGTCACACATGGGATCCTCGCATTTGTACGGTCGTCTGCCTGTGTGCGTTCTGCGATGTCGCGCAAGGCTACTAGAGTCTCCAAATGTCCTGCCACACGCAGGATATTCGCAAAGGTGCGGTTTCTCCCCCGTGTGAACGCGTAGATGAACGTGAAGGGCCGATCGCTAGACGAGGTTGACAGTTAGCTCTGAGTCTTAGGTTTCAAAGATGAGACTACCTGAATGAAAGTCTTGCCGCAAGCAGCTTCTGGGCAGACATATGGACGCTCGCCTGTATGGATGCGGTTGTGGCGTAGAAGGTCGCTACGACGCGTGAATGTCTTGGAACACGGCTCACACATATGAGGATGTGCAACCTTATCGCGCCCCTTGTTCTTTCTTTTCTTCTTCATTTCCACTTCACTAGCAATGCCTGACCCCGATGAAGTTGATGCGGTAGGTTGTTCAAGTTCCGGCGTGAGGGTATCGCTTTCGAAGGGTTGCTGGGGGCGGCTTAGCTCTGAAGATACGGGGGAAGGCAAATGACCATAACGTCTGATAGTTGGTGTGCTGTCCGTGACTGATGGCACAAACTCCACGTCATGCCTTTGTGATATCCCGTCATCGTCACGATTGAAATGCGTGAAATGGTTCAGAATATCACTGATATCGGTAAACTCTGCTGAAACGGGAGAGGAACCACTGGGTGCAGCATCAGATGGCATTGGTGGGGAAGAGTCCCTCGCGCTCGCGTTACCTGGTTCTTCTTCTCGCTCGCTTTCTCCTTCATCGTCGTACAGGTACTCTGAACCATCAGTTCCGCTTGCGTTTCCACTTCCTGAGCCTCCATGTATGCTCGGAAGTGAGACCTCACCTGCGGTGAGCGAATGGAATGCAGGAGCGCTACGTGTCCTAGCCCTCTCGTGCTCTTCCTCTTCCCGTCGTCGAACAAACTCCGGATGACTGGCTGCTATTTCCTCAGCAACCCGTTCATTGCGTTCAGCTTGCGCACGAGCAGCAGCTTGCAATACCGCCGCAAGTCCACTGTGGTATCCGAACATGTCCACACCATCGAGTCCATGAGTACCAGTATTATCTCCCGAGTGGTTGGAAGATACGTCCAATATGTGCTGCTCTGCCTCGGTTTGTCTCTGCACAGCAACACTTAACAAATTAGCGGAAGCGGGGGATGTATTCTGGCCTAACAAACTGGAAATTTCGCGTTCCAGTTGCTCGACCGAAAATGATGGAACTCCACTTGCGACAATTGCAAGAGGCGAATGAATGTGGGAGTCGGAAGTATGACTGTGCATAGCCTCAATTTCGGCGTCCAGTGATAGGGGATCGACTGAGAAATGGGTAGAGGAACGAGACAAGTTTCCAGCATTTCTTTCCGAGAGTTGATTTTCGTCGGCTGCGCCCAGGGGTTCGTCGTGTACGACATCCGACAAATCCAAAACAGGTCCGTGGTCGTCACGGTCCATCCTGCCGAAACAGCAAGTGGGGAAAGGCGTGTGTAAAAACCGAATTTTCTATGCAGAGGCTTGTATCGCACAATGAGACACGACCAAGCTGTCCAGCGAGTTGCAGGTGAACCAGTTTACGGCTAAGAACAATAACAACGCACGGTTTAAGCTGACTATGTGCTTTCCTGCACACTTAGGTTCGTTCCACGTAGCTAAACGTGCGCGATAGAAGTCGAAGAGCACACACCGCTGAGCCTATGTTGCCTTTCTGTCGCCTCAAGTAGCTCAGAGGAAGCGCACGACAGCATACATTAGGGTTAGGTTGTATGCTAGATTATAGGAAGTGGCAAGACGCGTAACACGTGCCCGCCACCGACGCGGTGGCATGATGCATGGGCAATCCGTCGAGTACTGTAGTGACCGAGACAACGACACGCAGAACTAGCTATGTATTAGTGTCACTACGTATTACGCACGCTAATGGATCCACTTTGAGGTGGCGTTCATATTCATAAATATTGCAACAAGTGTATGATCAAAAGCATACGAACAATAACATGCAATGTTGAATAGTGGGCAAATGCGATGTCCATGTAAATCTAAGACATAACGGATGCTCATACTTCTAGTGTCCGTCCCACACGAGTTCTGCTTGGTGAGTCATTACAGCTGCATCTTTGCGAATAGGGTTCACACGAGGATAGACAAACTATGCGCAACAAAAATGAACAATCTCTCCCCTAGGGAAGGGAGTATGCACGTACTTTCTCATCATATTCGTGCATCACCTCCGCAGCGATAATACTCCGATCCTTCAACAGTGCTTCATACGCGCGGGTCAGGGCCCGTAATTGCACACTGACACCAGCCATAATGCAACAAATCAGTACCCAATTCGCACTGGTCACCGCCATCCACAGTACAGCATGTACAGGAGAGTATATAACGAATAGCGCACTCTCGAGGGGTCCAGGGGTCCAGACTTCAAGCTGCTGAATACGCTCCACATTACGATTAGCTCGAATAACCTTCTCTCTTGTCTTGGGTGGGCTGAGGTTAAGCAGGAATCGTAGGGAAACCAGAAACGCGCGCCACAGATGGGATACTAGGGAAAGAAGTAGGGGTCCGATTCGGTTAGGACGAAGGGACGACTGTTCATCCTCCGATGAAATCTGGACTGTACGCGGACGGAGAATGAAATCAGCATGTGGGGACGAGACAGGATCCGTTGCAAGCGTAAGCTGATAGAGGCGGGTACGAGTGAATAGATACAGAGCATTCAGAATTGCGGCACCCAGGAGGATCGTATACGCCAAGAAGGTCTGGATAAAACTAAACAAAGACTCAACACGTAGGGAATACAAACACTTACCCAGTTAAACCATGACTCGCCTTCGCCTTCATGATACATGTCTTCCCAACCAAGATCGGATTCAGGTACTTTGCTACCGCGAGAGAGGCGCAGGAGAAAGTGCAAAACGTGTGCGGAGCCGCCAAACAACCATGCCGTAGTGGTAGGTGCAGGGAGTGGCACATTATGCGGGAAAAGCGATAATTCAAAGGCAATCGCTGAGGGCAGTGATGTAATCCTGAGTTGTGTCAAATTTTACAAGAACCAGTTAACTATATTGAAATGCAGAAATCGCCGCCAGGCAAGCATCGAAGAAGGAACATACCGGTCCACCAACCCCCTCTTCCTGACGACTCTCTCTTTCTTCTTAGTCGCAGGCGGGTCAGATCCTGCAGATCCTGGCGTGGGGGTACCAATGTCACTTTGACGCAGTCCGCGTACCCTCTTTGAAACTGGGGTGGCATACGGCGGCGGTCTCCGCGACCGTGCAGCATCCCAATCAAAAGGGGTGGACGCCGATATAGAGGGTGAAGTTACGGGAGAATGCGGGTAAATCAGACGGGTGCGCGGCGTCGTAGGCACATGCCCTCCACGGTTGGGCGTTGACAGTAGCGACCCAGGAGAAGTAGATGAAGTACCTCGCCGGGGCGACGAGGTTGATGATGTTGCATTGTTAGATTGAGCTAAGCGGCGAAGCTCCATGCTTGTCGTTAGGCTTTAGCTTGAAAATAAAAGCTGCAGGTCTCTTTCGAGCTCTTGATCGGACGCGTCTGAGCTCTGTGTACTAGTTTCATTCTCCGCACTAGCTGTGGGAAAAACAATGTTCTATGTAATAGCAGTGAGTATTGGGTATTATATAGCATTACCCCTTTTGTCAAGGATATCTGGTCTTCGAGGCAGCATGGCTATAGTCTCGTACCAACATCCTACATGATATAGCATCTACACCAGCGATGAAATTAGCGGATGACGTCCCAGTAAAGTTGCAACTTAGTACTTTTGTGTCATAAGAATCTCGGCAACGTGTCGCACAATTTATTTGAAACTCCGGATACACGTGTGGGGTTTATTATGGTCTATTTGTTTACCATATTTCCGCATTTGGGAACAATGTTGAAAAACCAACCGTATCCGACCAGCACCTCATCTCTCTTCTTCTACTTCTTGCCTTTTGTTCCGTCTATAAATTTCGATACGACACACATCCCATCTCAAATACCGACTACGCGTAATCCTCACCCATCTTCCCGTTTTTCACCATTACGTCCACTCTTAGAGCCGCTACCTCAACATCCTTGTCGCCCTCGAACTCCGTTAGCGTCAGGATGGCCCAACCTTCGTCCTCCCATCGAGAGCGGGAGCGGGAGCGAGAACGCAGCAGTTCCTCCCGGCACCATCATCACCGCACCATATCGTCTACCACACTCCTCCTCGTCTTGTCCCTCGTACTGGCCGTACTTGCCATTATGCTTTCACTTCCTTCGTCGCAGGCCAACAGAGACGGAGCTACTTCTAGTGATCCCGCTAACCAAGGCCTGCTGGGGTACCTGACACCAAAACGTACTCAGGCGCTGATTGCGCGCGAGAGTAACGTCGCCATGCGCGAAGCTGAAGTTGCTCGCCGTGAAGCCGAAATACTAGCCGGTGCACCTGGTGGTGTAATCGCCAACCAACCTCCGGTCGTTTGCCCCCCTTGTCCTACCGTTGTCGAAAAAGTCACGGAGCCTGCTCCTCCTATTCAGACTGTCATCAAGGAAGTTGTAAAGGAAGAGTCGCTCACACCACCTGGATGGTGGGATCAGGCGCGTGTTCGCGCTGAAGATATCTTGGATCGCGAGCTCAAAATTGCTGAACGTGAACGTGAAATCAGCCGACGCGAAGAGGCAGTCAATCGTCGCGAGCATGACGCGTCTAGGCGTGAAAGCTGGATTATGGAACAGCTTGTGTATGTTTTCGTCCATCCATTAATATTACACTCAACTAACACTATTCCAGCGCTTTAAACAACGACGAATCCATGGTTGAGGAAGAGGTCGTTTACGATCCACGACCAGCAAGCCCCATGAGGAGACCCAAGGTACCCCCGCCTCCGCCTATTCAGCGCCGCTCCGAGCTCTGAGACGAAGGGGGATTCCTCTGCCGACAATTTATCTTCTTGTCTTGCTTTTATGTACAAGTTCGTTGTCTTTGTCACGTCCCCCCTCCTCCTTCGTCGCCGGGCTTGGGGGACCACGGTGTTTCAAGCTTTGTCCCCCTTGTCCATTTGCATACTGGCCATTCGCCTGCGTCCGTTGGCTGTAGTTTTGGCCGATCTCCGATCGATCGTACTGGAGATCGTGAATAACACGTGATCCTTCGTATTGCATGGACGCAGACGGATGATCAGTCTGCACTCCCTTTTGTGGCTCTTAACAATATCTGACTGTGTTCTTTCATAGGCTCCCCTTTATAACGCTCTTCCCCCTCCACTTCTCACTGAAACAGCCCTCGAGATAGCGACCGAAACAAGGACGGTCACACGCACGCAGCATCACACAGTCCCGACACAGGTCTCGTCTGCACCTCCACCCGCCAACACACGCATCGTCTTAGCACCAACACCCGAGCTGGTCTCGCCCTCATCCTTCACCACTCACATTCCGCGTACGACCGCCGTAGAAGTGATCACTGAGGAGCCCGTCATCCCGGAACCTGAAGAGGAAGAGGAGGAGGCCGTAGTGGTCAAAGTCAAGCGGAACACGCGACAAAGGTCGCCGCCGCCCGCGAGTTGGCTTAATGGCTGGTGATAGCGAGAGTCTGCTATGTATGATGAACGTGTGCGTGATGTGACGTCTTGACCCTTTTGGAACCTATCTCTTTTATTGCTTTCATTTCTAGTTTTTTCTTTCGATCCATCTTTTTTGTTATTTGCACTGACCGGCTGTATTACCTGCATTGGGTGTTCTCCGTCGTCTACTCACCCTTCCCGCGCGATACCTTATGTCTTCGTTACATTACTGACGCGATACGATTACCTGATGGATAGAGGTCCACTCAGCACGGCTTCTTACGGTTTCCCCCTTGTGCTTGTGCTATATATCATTGTGGATGGGATAGTGTAGATTAACAAAGACGATGGCTACGTGCATGGGAGTTGTCACGACGGTTAACATTGTCACTGGCTGTTTATACCAACATCGCCGGGATACTGCCGCGGATTTGCCGGAACGAGAGTCGGCCTGTTTCAGTGCGAATATTACATGAACGCTTTCTGAACTCAAGGTCGAGATCGCAGATCAATCGTTATCCTGTACTCCGTCTACCTGCTCCGCCGCTAAACCCACCGGTCAATTCTTCAGCATTACCTACTGTCAGATCAATTATATTTTCTCTTACCTGTGCGCGACTCTGGCTACTGATATCAATACACGTACTGTGGTGGGCGAAGATAGTTCGTTTGCGGAAAGTCGTGAGAGTTAATACCCAAGCTACGGTCCAAAACACCCTGGAGGTGGGTTTTTCTGTGATAGTATGGGTTTCCCGGCGTGCCGCACAACACTACTACAGCGCTGCTCTCATTATAAGAACTGATCTTCGGTATCGAATAATAGGGAGTCGTTCTCATCTCCTTTTCCGAGGTGCACGATGCCCATGCGGTGTATGGTGAGTACTCAAAGAGATCGTTGATGCTTGCAAATGACAATATCGAACAACAGTTTTATGACGATAACGGCCAGCCCCACGGGCCTGGTTGCAAGCGCAAACTTGAAGTAAATGGCTGCACTTACATCCACCCAGGCGACCCGGAATGGGCCACTGCTAGACCACCCACAAGAAAATATCAGGTATGTCTGAGTTCTTCTGCACTATGTACTTTTGCAAAGCCTACTGCGATTCTAATCTCAGGCGGGGCGAGGGAGGGGCAGAGGGAGGGGAGGTCTGCCAGGTGGAGATCGAGGGTTCAACACCGTCGCTTCTGGCAGTACATGGGGCGGTAACTCTTCGTCGTGGGGTAACCCTGAGTCCTCCTCGTCCGCAAATTTCGCCCCATCATCCTCAATACCAACGAACACTCCGAGCGGCAGGGACTCGGGGTGGGGTTCGTCGAGTGCATGGGGTGGGACGACGGGCAGGGGGGATCCTGCTTCGGGCGGAGATGGAGTGGGTGGGAATATCGTTGCTGCAGGGTGGGGCAGCCCCCGCGTCCCCACAGATGCGAGAGTCCAATCGAAGCCTGCCTCGTCTGGAGAGGCGAGTGCGCCAGGCTGGGTCCCACCTGATCAAAGTTGGGGGAGCTCATCTGGCGACTGGGGACAAACAGGTGGCTGGGGAGATTCCGCTAACGCATGGACAAATGCGAGGAGCGCATGGAGTGACGTGAAGAGGATGGAAGAGCCGAAAGCGAAGGACTCGGGGTGGGGTGCGTCTATATCACCGCCAAAGCAGTCGGAAAGCGCAGGCTGGGGCTCGTCGGGAACCATCAATTCACAGCCAGGACATGCAAGTTGGAGTTCATGGAGCACGCCCGGTTCACAAGCGGGAAATGCGGGTTGGGGCTCGTCGGCTAGCCAAAATCGGCAGACATGCGACATTGACAAGGACCCGTCAACAACGAAGAACGGCGAAGGGTGGCACTCGACGGATCAGACGACGAGTTCCGGTTCTCGCAGTTCATTTACCGCACCACGGTCGGATAGCGGATGGGTAGCAATCAATCAGGGCAAGCCGGAGCAATCAGACGTCAGTTCAGCCTCCATACAAAAATCTGCCAGATTCGACGACAGCAAGAGTCGTAATGTAGTAGACTCCAATGGTCCTCAGGTTTCGCCGTTTGCGTCGCTTCTCGATCATTCAAGCGCGCCGAGCAAGTGGGCATACTCTTTCGTCAACTTTGGAGGCAGTGTCCCGCGAGCAGCGTCGCCTTCTCCATCTACGACTACTGAGCACACCGAACGCTCATCAGCCCCGAGTATCCCTAGCGAGCAGCGTGCCAGGAAAAACTACCCTAGGTATGCATACATATTACTTAGTACGCTATTCTCATGCATTAATCACCATCCAGAAACATTGGACATGCAGTGCTTTACCAACAGGATGTTATGGATGCGGAGACTCAGCGAGACAAAATCAAGCAGTTGCAAAAATCCCAGCAGTTCAGCAGTGTAGGCGACAAAGGGAGAGATCGGCTCGAATCGATCCGACATGATCAACACAGGACGTACCTTCAAGTAAACAAGCAGCTAGCGCACGCTATCGAGAATTTAGTAGAACATACCGTTCGAATGGGACCCAAAGATACTAATGAAGAACGACAGGCTGCCGCTGAAGAATTGGCGGTGTACGTGACCCAAGCCAAAGGATGGTTGGAAAGCATCTGGCCACATGCGATTCAATTCCAGGAACTGACTAATATGGCTCAGACATGCCCCGGCACGAGCTGTGACGTGCGCGCAGTACCCCCCGAGCAAAATCGCCACAGTCCGAGCCTAGACAGCGAGCTCTCCGCGCGCCTACAAGCACTCGAAGCTGCGTCCAAAGCCAACGAGAGTTACCTCGAAAAGCTGCGATTGTCCACGCTGTCAGTCATTGAGGATGTCGCGAACATGAGAGCAAATGAGCTGCAGCGCGAAAATACCCAGGCAATTGAATTTGAGGAAGGTGAAGTGCTGCCTCCCGAAGCCCAACTTGTGGCAGATCTCTCGAACTTATATGCATCGTTCGAGCATGGAGATATGTCTCATGAGCTGGTATCAGTGCGTGGTGAGCTTGAAGATCAACAGCGCTATCTGCAAGCACTCCATGAACTCAGCAACCACACCCTCCATATCCAAGATCAGAACCAACTCTACAAGCACAAGATACACATGCCAATGGTATGCTGTTCATAATCATGGATCATTTACCTGTTCAACACTAATTGGAACTTGACCAGGTTGAACACACTGCTAACCACGCTCAGGCACAATCAGCCATAGAAATGAAAAACAGTATTAAAAGGCTCAGGATGATAGTTGAAGAGCTTGACAACAATTCTCATACCCTATATTCTCTACCACACCAACCAAAAGGACCATCAACAGTGGAAGTTGTTGAGATACTGAAGGAAGCCATTATGCCATCCATAGAGGCTGACCTGCAGAAGGGGATAATGGGGATACAGGAAGGTTTAGAACAAAGCTTTCATGCACAGCTTGATAACATCAAACTTGGGTTTGAAGTGAATGTACAATCATTGTGAAGGGCCATTTTGATTTGGGAGTTGGTGGAAACACTGGAGTCAAAAGGGCAGCAAGTGAGAATTGTATCCATTAAGTAGATATAAGACCTATCATATTTATACCCATGCTGTGCATAGTCATGCTTTTTCCAGTTTTGCTCATGCTGTCATTGTTCACTATATTTGTTACAGTGTGAGGGGGGTTTTCTTTTCTTTCCTAACTATTCGTCGTTGACCCTGTAACTGTATGACTGATCCCATCACTTGATATGTCTCACCTACATCAAGTGTTTCATATCTATCACATTTCACCTCTATCATGTTTTACTTACATCGCATTTCATCTCTATCACACTTCATCTTCATCACTGATACAACCCAGTGAAACCTGTTTCATGTACATC
>NW_012133263.1:26246-47436 GCF_000313525.1 Fibroporia radiculosa | reverse complement strand
CGGAATCATGGTCTGCTGAGTAAAGTCTCGCCGCCTGTGTTTGTCTGAACACGCTCTATCATCCGTCATCAAGTTTATTCTGTCAGACAAGTGTGTCTGCAGTTATGTCTCCTTTCGTATGGGCTGGTCCCAGCGTTCAGATCGTCGCACAAGTATATACTCGGGTTAGTCGCCTCTCCCGCCGCTTTGTTCTGCTGCCGTGATATGTTATGCACCTTCTATGCTGGCTATGATTTTCTCACATATGATTCATGTTGTATAAGCTCAATATATGCACAAAATTATAGTTCCTGTGCGACCGCAATCAAAACTCAGTAGTGTTCAGATTCGAAGACAGTTCTCGTAACGTCATCTCCCCGCCGACAGAATCGGTACGCAACCTATAACCTATACTCGATCGAAAACGAGACTCGGATTCATATCATCTTATCTCCGTGACCGGCGCTCTTCTTGTCTTCAGCCCTGGCACTGGCCCGGGCCAAGCCAGCGCCAGCCAGCACTCTTTGTGCGTATAACTACTAGACTACATTCGTGAGCTAGTTGATCCAGTGAGTAAACCATGCGAGGATTTCGACAACTTGGGGAGAAACGAAAACTCGCTCTCTACGTCCATATTTTCTCTCGTCGGTGAAGGCGTCCCCGCTCTACCCGAGTCGCACTGGCAATTACTACTGCTCATGATCCGAGTGTACTCGTCCCTCAAGTATACTTTTACTCACTGATGCAGAGGTCAGTCTCTCAGCCTGTCTACCATTTGCGTCTGTATTCCGAGTCGGAATTGCACTAGTGTGCGACAGGACAGCCTTGCTCAAGAGCTCAATTGGAGTCAATTTGGCATGGACCCAGCATATATTGCTCGCGCACCTGGTCCAGTGAAGTAGGTGTGGATTATTTGGCTCGTGTAATAGGAGGAAGCCGATTGCAACAGGCACCTTGATTGGAGATCACATTGAATACATCTCATTTGGCGTCCTCTCCACTGCTGTCGGGCATGATATCCTCATCGCCTATGTACCGTCTACGTCTCCAATCAGTACTCACTCCGGCAGCTCGGGGCACACAACCTCGATGCCCCAAATTTTCCTTAGGCGTTTGCTTCTATGCTCAAGAGTGCGTCTCCACCAGCTGCATCCGAAGAGAGGGACAACAGTCCACGCAGTTCGCGCGCGCCATATCGGCGTCACCCTCGCCAACATGACGAGCCTCACTCAACGTATAGTCCTTGGTCTTTAGTTTAGTTCTCTGAGGTGAAGGACGTGCCGAGTGATATATATGCACATATGCTGGAACAGGGAGTGCAGAGAATCTTGCCATACGTGGAGAAGCTGAGACCCGCTCGAGACAGTGGGAGATTGGGTGTGCCAATGGAAGAACTGATTGAGTGGAGTGGATGATACAGGCGGGCGTACGCAACGGCGATGGGTTAGACTTCACCCTTTGGCAGAAGTTTATGGAGCGGTTCCATGCCGTGACTGAGCATAACCATAGGAATCTTCCCAGGAGCTCAGACGAATGCCCAAGGTCTGACAACTGAGTTGGATTTGTATACGCGTATAGATCCGCATTCCTTGTCTCCGTCTAATCTGAGAATACTTAGTATTGCACACGTAGGACTCAATCATACAACGCAGTCCGACTACTGGGATATGTTTACTATCGATACAGCGCAGTATAGCTACTGGAATAACCTTGCTATCGATACAAGGGTCTCCACAAAGACAGCAGTCGCTAGGAATCAAATTAATGGATACATGCCTCTCAATTCTGCTTTCAGCCTCGCTGCTGTGCACGCAGAAGATAGTTCCGAAAGCGCAAGGTGATATACTTCACCACGCACAATCTGACGGCTTCCACACGTCTTGGGGCAGGATGATGAGTCTCTCGGCTTGAAAGATGAATAAACGCATGAGCAACGTAGCCTTTACGACACGTCATCTGCTGTAGGGTGAGTCGCAGTTGTGTGCATCCATCCTGGCAGTGCGACTATGATCCTTTGACAACATGAGGAGACGCGTACATTGTCGTAGGATGTTAGTCCGAAAGTGGTCCGATTATTCGGTCGTGTTGATGAAACGGATGTGGGTGCGGACAAAACCTGGAGAAGTCGTGGAGATGGATGATATCTGGGGTGGTGAGTGCGATTTGGGTCGAGGATGTGGTGAGGAACAATTACAGAGCTCCCAGCCTTGATGCTAACCCCGTACCAATCGAGTGACTGTCTAGATATGATGATCTTGTGTGTTAAACCTGCATACGTACATCTGCTGTGGGATGCCTGGAGCCGTTGTCAAATCGTATTGCCTCTTCAGTTGATCCATATTCGCAGGATGGAGTTGACCAGAGTGTCACTGAGTGCCACCGGCCGACAGACAGGATCGATGGAGAAAACATTTGATTTATGTTGAAAGCTCATTCTTGACTCGGAGTCATTCTTGACCGCGTCGATCGGCTTTCGGGGAAACAACAGCCCTTATTATTGGCCATCAGATCCTGTCGTGTAAACTTCGTAGGCTGGGAACGAGTCTTCCGCGACTTATTTGCGCATTTCCTCCGCATGTCCACTGACTTGCATGTCACACCCATAGAATGGCTCCATTGGATGCTCATGCTCTACCCACAATAAGATGATACGAGTAGTTGCGCCATATTGCTACAGTTACTGTTCTTTGAATCCCCAATGTTCAATTTGATGATTCTTGCAAGTCCTTGCCAGAGTAGCATGTACAATCCACATGACTTGTAGGTGTTCCATCGTCTATCACATTTCGCCCGCTTTGCTGATCCTTCACCGGCCCCAGAATCCGAGCACGTACGACAGATGCTCGACTGAATTCCCATAGAAATTATACGGAAATTCTTCGGTGAGGAAGTCAGCACTCGTGACTTCTAGCATATGAGGGACGCTCTTCGAGGACTCGGAGCCGGGTTGTAGTATTTCTATAAAATACTCGAAGATGCTTCAAGTCTGTCCTCGACAGCAATCTTCTCCACTATGGGCGCAAATTTTTTCTCTTCGTTAACGTGCGGACTTGCAGCTGCGTTATGCCTAACGGCTGTATGGTCGCAGTCAATTAACGCAGAATCTGTTGTGGTTTCGTATGATGACCCGTTGATCTACTACAATGGTCGATGGGATATCGAACCGGAGACATGGTGGTATGCATTCAGGCTGCTTCTCCAAAGGCGCTGTTAAATAATCCTATTTACAGGGTTGGTTCTGGATTCAAGGTCAACGTGCAAAACCTCTCAAACCTGACGCTGAACCTCGGTCCCTATACCTCCGATCCCGTTCTGCTTGGCGTATCGGTAAACTATGGAAACTTCACGGGATTTAACGCGACACAGGGCGAAAACGTCATTCCTTTGGGGGATCTTGCGCCTGGCTCGAACGCAGTGGTGAGGATTAATTCTGTAGGATGGGAAGACAACCACATGAATCTCGAGACGATTCAAATCAATTCTGTAAGAGCAACAAATAGACTGACGTCCGTTGTCGCTAACTGGTACAATTAGGGTGCAGTTCTCTTACCTTACGAGCCTTCTCGTATTGCTTTCCAGTTTATTGGTGACTCTCTGTCTGCTGTATGTTCTGGACAAGTCGCGCATATCTACGATGCTAAAGCCGCCTGATGTGATTAGGGCCAATATGTTCCGTTGGGAGTCGATCAAGCGTGGCCGTTTCTCACATCTGAGTATTTCAAAGGCGAACACAATATTCAGGCGCAACCAGGAATCGCTTTGTCGGCATGTCGTGCGCGTTTTTTCGTCATTTTGTTCTGATTTATTGTATCACAGGATATATACTCATACGGAAATGTTCACGGCATGTCATACCAATTCTTCCAGGTTGAGTCCATTCTTTCTACAAATTGAATACTTTGATGACCTCGATCTCAAAGACCGAGGACACGCAGTACTACTATGGTAAGTCTCATTTTCCTGAATTGGAATCGTTCTGATGAACGTTTAGATGCTATGCACAACTACACGACTCCGTGGAACTTTGCAAGAGACTATCCTGCTGCCACGCACGTCGTAGTCATGATCGGGTCGGTAGAATCCCCCAAATTTTGAATGGCTGCGTTGATCACGCCTTTCTTAAGTGCTAACGACAGCGGAAATAACGTGACGGCATCTTCGTTTTATGAGGTATTCCTGCCGTTGCACTGCATCTCGTCTCATACTCACTGCCATTATGGATAAGACCTATATAGACTTCTTGGCTAGGATACGTCTTATTTATCCTGTCCAACCGATGTTCATCATTCTCCCGGTGCGTCAACTTTCGACGTCTTCGCAGAACAAACTGACAACAATCGGGCCATGTGTTCAGTGGGGCTGGCCGAGCGCTGATGCTCCTCCAGCGCCTTATTATGTCGGAATCTACCAGGAGGTTGTGGAATACCGGTATGTGTTTGGGTCTGTAAAACATATAAACACAGCACTTATGTCACTCATCCTTTAACTTATCAGCCAAAGTGTCGGAGACAGAAACGTCTATTTGGTCAATGCTACTGGATGGATTGATTATAGCGACGTGTTTCCGAGGTAAGAATCTCTCAACTCAAATCTTGGCAGCGTACGATAACTCCTGTACCAGCAATTTGCATCCGACAGTCGAAGGTCACCAGAAAGTGGCAGGTTATTTCGAGAGCTGGCTGGAAGAATGGGGGCTAGTAGCTGAGCCTACCTGGGCTACTCCCGCATAGGAGCTCCGTCACAGTACTATATGAAGAGCCGGAATCTTTCTGCGTGCCACCCTTCATTCCGCTAATACTCTGGATATTAGGAACGCCGTCGAGCCAAGGAAGTTGTAGTTGCTAGTGATAAGATGCACAGTCCCTCCTTCGCGGTATGCGCGAAATGTACTTTATTTCGGTGCCCGTTCGTGGCCTCGATAAATCTCATCGAAGGCCAAGTAAACACCTTGCATTCTGGCGGAAGCAACCAGGCACATACGAAGCGGATATGTGACTAACCTGATGTCCGCCGAGGCTTATGAGCATTCAGTTGTCTGCATCCTGGGACCCAGTAACAGTATTGTTTCTGAACATCCATATAAAGTGAGTTCACTTATTGATATCACTGAAAGGTCGAGATTTTCCATATTCAAATCTAAATGGGTGTTAAAGTCAGTTTTTGTTAGAATGCACGCGTCCGATTCAGGTTCTGCGATGGACATATTCAGAGCATCATTAGACGGCTTGAGGAGTTAATGACTTGAGTCGTAAGTGCAATATGACGTACACAACTCGATTTCCACGCTGACAACAGCTAAAGTATACAATCAAATGATCTCATTAGAAAATAAAGACAACACGATCGCACTGGCTCAGAATATTCCCTGCGGGTTGATGTCCGTGTAGAAGCGAAGTCCACTGATGCCCACTAGACTATAGTGTGTGTGTCAGTGACAAACATTCGTGCCATAGTGCAAGTGTGTTACATGTATTGCGGTTCAGCCATAGCATAGTCCCCAAAAATGCTCACATCGGACACGTGGAACGCCAGACCGTCATTAGACTGGGAAGAAGTTTCCAAGGACGGATTGAGACCTCTTATATATCTAGAGACATTATGTGGATTATAGATCATACCAATTGGAATAGTATATCCATCTGAAAGATAATTCAAGCAACTCAAACGATGTCGGACATCCCCCCATCAGACAACTGGCGCAGAACAAGACATGAGAATGTAGTGCCAACACCACTTCAAGGTTAGAAGATTTGGGGGAAGTCAAGAACCAATGCAGGTGTAGAACTTCATGGCTGATAGTAGTCAGACTGGGCTAGGGGAAGATATAATGACATCATTAACCTCATGAATTGTACGAAGCACAGCAAAACGTGAAATTGCTGTCATGAGACCCAGAGACACGCTCAGAGAGCACATTCCGCATCTCCTAGAAGCAGGGGGTACTATGAGACAAGAAATCTTGAAGAAATGTGAGGCGGCTCATGTAATGGTATTCCAGAAGACCACACTTACGAGTCGAATTCAAATGCACACGCCTCACTGTCGAATCTCTAACATATTGACTTGGCACTCAAAGCCCGGGAAACATGGCAATCTTCATCGAAGATTTCATCTAGAGCATTGCTGTTATGGAATAGATGAGTCCTGGAATTGTGTATCCATCATATGTCGTAGTTTATTACCAAATCAAAGCGGCAGAATTGCACGGTATGGACCCAGAAAGTTACAATTGATTCCAGCAACAGACCTGGTGCTGACAGTTCATGGCAAGCTCTAAGCTTCCGAAAAGCTCAAACGCTCGCGACAACTTGAACACAATAGACTTAAATATGCGTGCGAGGTAAAATAACAGCAGTATCGACAGCATCAGAGCGAGAAAGAAGGACAATAGCGAGGGCCCGGAAATGTAGCATACATGTGACCGTAGTTACCATGATGCTTTCGCGCCCTCATAAAATCGCACTTTCGGCAGCATCTGGGGCTTGTTACTTACGGTGCTCACCGTGGGATAGCGCAGGCCACCAGCGTTCCACACAACAGGCTTGTTCGTCAGCTCGAACGTGAAGTTAGAAAGCAACACCGATAGGACGATCTCTGCAAGGACGCGAGTTGGGTTACTTCAGTAGATGTACGGTAGAACTCAGAGTGTACTTACTCATCTCCATTTCAGAAAACTTGAAACCGCTGTGTTAATCCGTGAGCTTGAGTGATCCAGGGTTGAACAATGAAAGCCGTACATGCACGCTTTCTTGCCACCAATGAACGTCATCCTGGAATATAATTAGCACTGCTCATTAAAGCACAAGCTGAGACTCACAAGTTGGCATAGACACCAGGAATGTTCGTCTTTGTGATCATCTCCGGGAGGGGGAGAGCCACCTCTCAGGCTTCCATTCATGTGCATCTTCGCCCCAAAGTTTCTTGCTCGCGTTGCAGCCCAGGACTCCCATAATAATCTCCATTCCCTTGGCTATGGGAATCTCACTGATTAAGCTGCCGTCAACTCCCACAATGGGCTCAGACAATGGAAAAACTGTGTCTTGGTTTGCACTGACCCATCAAGATACTTTAGCATTTGAATCATCTATGACTAGAACTATTTACACGCGCAGAAGGTACTGGAGAGGCACATCCCTCAGGGAAATTCCTATCAGCAAGGAGCACGAATGAGGCAGACCCTAATGGAAGACTATGATAATGAGTCTCAGTCCAGGATATGGTAATCGGGGACTGCGGTAAATACCTATGATAATGAGAGTCTGTGTACGTGTCAGTACGAGTGTATATAGTTACATATAGATGATAACGAACGTACCTAAGTCCAGGATATGGTAATCGGGGACTGAGGGAAGTCGACGCGCTGGCGTCTCTAATGGTACGCAGCGGAGTTGCCGTATAAAGTAATAGAGCGGAAGTAAGTAGCGTATAGAAAGGAAGATTGTATAGTATCAATAGTCCGTCTTGAATGTATCTACAACAGACCCAGCTTACAATCGCAATGTCTCGTGGCACACGCCATCGAGTAAGGGGAGTTAGTCGAGTTCATCGTATGATAAGGATTCCCTAGCATGCGCATCTAGCACTTCAGCACACAATTTATCTTGCACGTCAGGACGCTCTGCGAGTATGTATAAGATACGGGCCAATGTGTTCAATGTCGTGTCTATCGGAGCAAAAACGAGAGCTCATATACATACGTGACAACGTGAGCGATCATGCATGGCAATGTGGCATAGCACAACTTCTACGATGACCTGCCGTGACCTGTAGCATCGCGCCGCGATCATCACACATGGACGATATAACGTGCATGACACTTCCTGACGTGGTTTGCCACCAAGACGACGCGGCGCATCGGGTTGTGTTCAAGTCCACCCCTTCAAAATGGCTTCCGAAAAGAAGCCAAAACGGCGAAAGGGGCCAGGCAGCAGGCAGACGAAGGGGGCGAAACAGGTATCTCCCCACTCAATTCTCCGCTGCAAGCACCTAACCACTGATATGATGTGTGACACTCAGCCTCAAACAGTGCCCGCCGACATAGCTCCAGGAAATGGATGGATGTCACCTGTTGAGCTATTCGACAATACTATCATTGCATCAGTGATGCAATCACAACAGTAGGGCAATTACTGAACTTACAGCTGCTCCTCCCCCTCTATAAATCCCAATAAATCATGTATGATACAAATTACAATTATTATCACTATTGTTGTGATTTTTGTATGAATGAAAAATACGAGAGCAACTCGAATGCCTCGCGAGTGTGTTTTGAGCACTACATCTTGACCAAGAGTGGCCTCGGGTGGGTGATTGCCATGTCCGACTGACATAGTAACTCACCGTGGCTATGTAAAGAACATACATGCCTCTATTTTAATTCCTCCGGAATAATCTGCATAGTGTACCCCTCCTGAATCCTGTGTCGAACAGTAGCAACTCAATTCTGTGACATTGAGCCACAATCGGCGTCGTGAATCTTGACTCAGCTGATGGTAGTGGTGGCGTACTTCGCATAACTTCGCAGTCCAGCCACTGAACGCTGGGCGGACAAAGAAAACGGCATGTGCGGCATTGTGACGGTCGACGTGACATGCCTGGGAGAAAAGTTGCACTACTGTTATGTTTGTGTTTTGCTCTCGGTATTGCTCAATTCTTGACATACTGAGCCTATGAAATTCGTGTATGTACTTTCAAACATTCTGCATCAATTGGTGAAAACTCCGAGACGTTCCGGTAAAATGTGCGCTATAAGGAGCCCAGATACTGAAAAAGTTGCATTACTGGTGCAATGATAGTATTATCGACCATCTTTGGGACGATTATTCCTCCCTAGCCACATGCGCCCTGACATGTCGTGCATGGCTTCCCAGGACGCGGAAATACACCCTTCATAGTGTTAAGCTCACGACCTTCTCCGATTTCACAAACTTCGAGAACCTTCCGAAAGAGGATGCCTCTGTTGCGCAAAACGTCCATCGCCTCACTCTCTTGCAAGCGCCGGGTTCCACACCGCGACGGAACCAGATGGTGCGAGGATAGCCCTCGATGCTGCGAAGGCTCGAGCGTATCACGGTCTTAACGCTTGAGGGCTGGACCGTCCCTGAGCTGACGGATACGTTTCTGCAGGACTTGCGTACCTCGCCACCCGCAATACGATCCCTGCGCTTGATGGCCGCATTCCGTAGCGAGTGGAGAGAGACGGATCTTATCCGTTTCTTATGCTGCTTCCCCGAACTCTAGACCCTTCGTTTTGACCAAGTCCTTTTGACCGGAACCTCATCCGGTACAATGGGCGAGTTCATCTCGTTATACTCCAATCCCACTGTGCCTGCCTATCTCACGCAAATTGTTCCCTCAAAGACAGTCCGAATCGAACGTCTCGAGTGGTTTAACCTTCATGAGCATGTTGATGCGTGGCTGCTAGGTGGCCCATTTGATCTCCAGCTGCGCGAATTGAATCTATATTTGCCTATGGGTACATCACTAATGATAGACCTCCAAGAAGCATATCTCAAGCGGACAGGCTCGAACCTACGCAAGCTCGCTGTTTCTATCACCTCCCCACCGGGCGTCAAGTTTCTGGAGATTCCACAACTTGAGGAATGATTTAGTTTCAGATACAACACGCAGATAAACACCCTGCATCTCGGTTTCCCATTCGGGCGATCATACGCAGCTTCACTCCAAGCTATACTGGAATGCGCCTCACTCATTATTCGTCAAGTGACATCGACTCATAGTTCTCTACAGCGCTTGCGGACCAGCTTGAGAATGCCTGGACTGAAAGGATTCACTCGGCGCAGTTCTTGGGTGCCCCTAGATGATGCCCTAGCCTCGTTTGTCGGAGCGCGATCGTTGGCGGATGTTGTACTCGATATATGCGATGAAAGTGACATCGCAGAAAATGATGAGGATCAAGGTGAAGCGACACTTGACCATTTGCTCAGCTACCTACCCAAGCTCCATGCAGAAAAATGTCACCTATGCGTCTTGTGGGGTCGGCAGTGGAATGCATTGACCCAATTTGGAGGGTGTATTGTCGGTCAGAAGGTTGAGCGGTTGTTAGACCTGCGAGCGTGAGTTGTCAGTCGAATACTTAGATCATGATGGTAAGTAGTTGATATTGATCTCTAATCGACTTCCTCAACTGATGTGATTCTGTTGCAAATTCATATAATGGTTTTGGTAGGAGAATGCTAACTCATGTCATGCCTGCCAACCTTGTTGTATTGCACGTCGAATAAGCGTATTCAGTGAATATATTAACAATCCGACATTACATCCGTGAGCACGCAGTAGAAAGGCACACCGAACCGCAGTATCCGCAAGGAAACATTAATGTCGCCAGCTGGCCGTCTATGGCTAATCGTACTCGCCATATCCACCATCCCAATCGTCCCAGATAGCATGTATAACATTCGCATTGAACCACTCTTTGTCAGCTGGATCGAGGACACCACAATTGTAGATCGCCATGAACTGGATAGGGTGGACTTTGAAGTGAGGATCTGAACGTTGAGCGTATCCGGACATGGCATACGTTGTGTTACGCGCTTCAACCATACGGCGGATGTTGGCACTTGTACACTGCGCGCAGTAGTCGATGAGGAGCTGAGTGATGTATGGGCACACCCACTGTCCAGAGGGCTGCTCGCAGGACAACGCTTCGAGCTCGCGAGGGCCAAACTTGGAGCTATCGGCAAGTCGCAAACGTCTACCGTTGAAGCGGAGGAGGTAGTCCATTAAGACGGATTCAGACGACCATTCGTCCTGGATGTTTAGGACGGAGACATTCTCCAAACGCATAATACTCGGGTTAGGAATGTCGCAGCGAATAAATGCCAGCTCCCTGGGTGCGCGTGCGTTGATAAGACGAAAGAACTCGTTCAGCACGTAGCGCTCTATGCAACGGAACGTAATGGATTTTGGGCGGAACGCGTGCATGAGCGGTTCAGCGTCCTCCCTGCAGATTAATTCGACACATGAAAGCGTCAGGGACTGCAGTCTAGGGAGAGCGTGCAAGCATTTAATCAGGCCGTCAAGAGACATTGTTGGTTCGTGATACATGGCGAAATGCGAGATGGAGACCGATGTCACCGATGCCAATAGCTTCGGCTTTTCAAGGTAGGTGTTCTTGAATATGAAGCCATCGACATGGAGTTCTTTTAGGGAAGGTGCGATCAAAAAGCCTTCCATTAGATATTGGATAGGGTTACAACCCTCGTCGTCCGGCTCACGAGACTTGAGATAGAGCCGAGTAAGCTTCGGAGCGCGACCAAGTATGTCGATCCCAGGCCAAGGTAATGCTTCCTGATGGTGTAATCGTGCGTTGAAACTTCTCCATCGAGAGATGTGAGGGCGTAGGAGGATCATGAACTTCGCAACTTGAGACGTTTCGTCCGCAGGCGAGTGGAAAATACCCCGACCAAGAAAGTGGATGTCTAGTAGTTGGTTTCCGGACAGAGACAAATGCATGTGAACATCCGCCAATGTAGTCGGTGTTTTACCAACGATGATGAGGATTGACGTCCAAAATGATGGGTTCAAAGATAGCGTATTGCTCCAGAACCGACAGACCGAAGCAAGCTGCTTCAGAAGTTGGGTCTGTGGTTACATGTCAACAAATAAACTCGAGAATCAGGTTATGCCACAGACCTTGGGTTCTCGTTTAGGCAACATGTAGCACAACTCCTTGAAAATGATGTCGAGAAGCTCAACTGGGAGAGCTCCGATGTACGAGTGGGCTTGTATCGGGCCACGAAACATTGAATCTCGTAATAGTATCAGAGGTTGCCGTAATTCTCCAGATCCCTCACAAACTGCAGGTATCTAAGAAAGATCAATGTTCCGCAACATGAGCTGGTATCCATGGAGCTCCAAAGCATCATTTTGTCGAATAAGACTTACTGAGGTGAATTTGTGATATGGCTGGGCCATGTTCTATTCTTGTTGAAACGAAATAGCTAATTTGATCATATATGCCACTTTCAGTATCATCTTAACATATACCATCTGCGACCTCACTGAAATGCACGGATTTGTGAGGCGCACGCGCACCATAAAACTTGAAGCATGGACCTGGATAAACTGTGATGATATGGAAAGGGAGCAGTGAATTATAATGGGTTGACCTTGGTACAGAGCCACGTACCTCTAGTGCCAGCGAAGCAGGAAATGACAAGTCGACAAGTCGAACGCAGCCGATTTCAAGCGGCGGCATTTACACATGTTGCTAACGACACTGATCCCGCTTGAATGATCGAGACCGAATCGAGACGCACCAACAACACATCCTCTTCGGCGCTCTAACAATTCGATACTCACACCAGTTGTAACACCCACTGCCCAGCACGACTATTTCGCTTCACTCCACCTCTTTAAAGTAGTAATAAGTGAATTGGACACTAGTACAGTCATGCAACGGATCACATACCTGGTAGAATAAAAGACCGTAACAAAAGGCTGTGGAAAGACTGGGTCAAAGTATTCGGGAAGACAGCACCGCGCAAATGATCAGACGTCGAATCCAGGTAAGTGGCCCATTGTCGTCGCGATAGTACTACACCGGCATTTAGAATCCTCGAGTAAGCAACACAGGGACATACATACGCCATCTTTGTCTCGACATTCGATGCTAGAGCAGTCAGGCATGGTATTGAGATATCAAGGGCTGCCTGTCCTGAAAACAAGAGATTTCAGAGGTTGGGGACTGACTCTCACCCACAACAATTGTCAACCTTCGTTCAAAAGCTCGGAACCGAGAACATCCTTCCGTAATAACTGACAAACCGAAGCAGGTGTTTTCCATGAAACCGTGGATATTTTGATGAAGAATAGAATTGTATGGCTGATCCGACAGTCCAAATGAACAGCGAATCATAATGTGTATCAGTGACTGCTCGGAGCTTCGACGAGCCGGAGACATTCAGACGCCACAGCTGAGTTTGAATGGCCTGGAGGAGGAGGCAACGTTCAACGTTCATATTCAAATGCCACCGTAGCCTCTGGTGAGTTTGTCCAGGAGCATGTATAGATCCTGCTGAATCTTGAATCTTGAAGCATTATTTTCTGTGTAACATTCATCCGGTTCCTACGGCATCAAGTAGTATTACTCATAACAATCTTTACTCCATATTGCATTAGCTCAACAAGTGGTTTTCTCCAGGAGAACAACGTAATATGTTACGCTCTCGGACCCCAAAGCAACCCTCGGGCTGGGCGCGGGACTCCAGAAATAACTCAGTTGTGGATGGCTCTGGCCATGGTGTGTCTCCGTTGATGAAAACAAGGAAGGAAGAAGTCTCTCGCAAGAAATTATTTCGAGTCACTCTTTTACGAAGCCAAGCACTAGTCCGCCTAGTGCTCCTACTAGTAATCTTGGCTACGATCTCTGTTCTGTGGCTTCTGTATCTTGTATCTGGCTTTAAGTTTGCTGTCCGTTCTGGGTCGTCTGGCTCACACAAGAATAATCTTCCTCCTCGCAAACCAAGTAACCAAACTGTTCAGACGAAAAAGAGGGCTATGCAGATGGGCACCCCTACGATACAAATCCCCATGGTGACTCGCTCAATCATGCAAAAGTTGCATGACCTTCATGTGCCCGATGGGTTCGACGAAGTCAGTCATACAGGGTATCGTAGTACCCGCCGATGGCCGCCTATAGTGACTGTGTTACCCGAAGTGCAGACTTCCGCGAAATCTAAAATTAAACTTCGAGAACCCGTACAAACGACGGAGGAAATTGACAGCCAGTTCTGTGCTGGAGGGAATTGTAGGCTCCTCCTGCCCTTACTAGTGACCGAGCGCGATCCTAAAACGCAAGCGCACCTTGTTCAGCTGTTGACTCTTGCCAAAACCATGAATCGTACGCTAGTGCTCCCTAACGTCGGACGTGGACGCGCTGGGGCTTGCTTGCGCTGGGACTACACTACATACTTTGATCTGACAAGCACTATGCGCTTGGGCATCGAGCGTGTCATGATGATGGACAATTTTCGCACCTGGATTGACATGCGTCCTCTGGAGCCGACAGGACAGATCGTGTTCATCGATGAGAACACCGACACAGACCGGATGGAAGGCCAGACTACTGATTCTGCAAAAGAGCCTCTGCGTATCGAAACAATTTCCGCTTCCGTAGCTCAAGAAAAACTGAAGGGAATGAAATGCTTGGCTACTAAATTTCACCGATTGAAACTTGACTCTTCGCTCAGCATTCGCATGCATCCTACTCTTAACATAAATCCATCGCTTGTTTTAGCGGACACTCTGGCGCATTGGAATGTGGGAGATACTCCTGAGTTGACCAAAGAAGGTTCTGTTGGTATGGATGAGTCTACGCTTGTCGACAAGGACGGCAACGGAAAGAACTATTCAGCCGCAAACGTTCTACTGCTTTACTGGAATCTGCATCAACAAGGCTCCAAAAACCACGTTCACCTCGATTACTCCACCAAGCTTCGCGCTCTCGCCTCTGAACTCACAGTGTCCCTGACACCGTATCTTGCAGTGCGTTGGCATATGAAGAAAGCTCCCTCTCATATGCTCCTGACCTGCGCAGATGCACTAATCGATGCTCTGGATACAATTCTTCACGATGAGATACTTGCGTACGGCATTCAGGCCGTGTGGCTGTGGTCAGACTATCCTGTTGCCTCGAATACTACGTCCAAGACCTTGGAAGCTGAGACGACTAAGGGTCTTTTGGCTGAGCATGCAGCAGCCATCGAAGTCGTTCGAGATGCTTTTCTGCCTGGGGGAGAGCTGGCTCAATGGAAATTAACAGGACTTATGGAAGCGCTTGGCGGGAGGAGCGCAATCAATGAAAGGGTTTTGATAGATGACGATGAAGAGACTGTACTGGAAGACTTGGGTGTGAGAAGCATCTTGGAGACCATGGTGGCACAAAGATCGGCTGTATTGGTAGCCAGCACCAGAGAGTGCGGCCACATGAGGTAAGTTGATGACGAGAAAGCCAAAAAAACGCGTTCGACTACATGATTCCCACAGCGCCGCAACACAGAAAATTGTGGAGGGCAGAGCCAACGAGCGCCCGGAAGACTTACCTAGAAATACAGTGAATCTCTTCGGATAAGTAGTTGATACTCAGTAACACAATAGACGTTGAGATAGAAAGCATCGTAAAGATAGCATAAGCGATGCGTGGGGAGCTCATACTACAATTTTGCGACAGACGGCAGGAAGCAATCATAATGAATTCATAACACACCATCCGCCGTTCGCCCGATAGCAGTCGTGGGCGCGACTGCGTCATGATGTATGGAGGAATTATCCGCGCCATCTAGTCCCTTGGAGCCCCTCGCCCAACACCCGCAAACCGTGGTCTGTATTCGCCAGGTGCATCCTCCTTCTTCCGGTAGTCGTCCCGGTCGCCACGGGGCGGGCGGTACGCACCCTCGCCAGAGCCGCGCACAGTGGCAGGACGAGGCGGGCGAACAGCCTTCTTGTGAGTCGCGGGTACAATTTCGGTGGGCAAGTTCAGCCTAGAGTAACATAACGTCAATGAGACATTGAACGATGAATCTTATGGATGAAGACACACCATTCACGAAGGTAGTCAACGCCCTCAGGGGTGAGGACGTAGTAGTACCATTGCCAAGAAAACTGCGTCTTCACGAGTCCCCTGGATGTCAGGCTCTGCATCGCCTTGATGACGTGAAGGTTAGGCACATCGAGCTCTTCATGCTTGGGGGCGTTGTAGTCCTTCTTGGCGACAAGAACACCCTCTACAAAACATGGCAAATCAAAATCTGTAAAGATCGTGGCAACTGAAGAGTGACAGACCCTTGAAGAGAGACTCGTAGATGATGCGCCTGTGGGGCTTGGAAATGATCATGCTGGGCGAAGTAGATTTGAGGTCGGAAGCTGCGAGTGTGTCAGCGAGTCGTATGCAACTTGAAATCCGTAATTACTCACTGCGAGCGTTCGTCGCACTTAATCCGGCTGCAAAACCACATCGACGTGAGCAACCGGTCCCCTCACTTAAGATAGTCGAGCCCCGTCATCCAAATCCGACAGTGCCCATCCAGCCCTCCCCAGACATCAAACAACCCCATAAATAGTTCCCAGCAAAAGCAGAGCGTCGAAGTGACAGATTGAGGCACTTACATGGCTTGCGGGAGTGAAGGGGCCTAGGATTTTGTCTTGAGGTCGACGGACAGCGAACGCTTGTGTGGATTCGGATGCTTGGCACAATTTCGATGGCGGCGCCGGGTATGCGGACCCCGAAATGTGCCCAAGCATCCGGGGTCCCTCTCCTCAATTCGGGATAAGCCCACGTGCTCAAACGCGTCTGCTTTCGCGGTCACGCCGATTCACGCATTTTATGCCCTCTCATGTCTCGTATTCCTCAACCTCCCTCCTCTCGCCGCTCTCCGAGCAAATCGTCTGTGTTTCCGGCTTCTAAGCCAACGCTAACTCCTGCAAAACCCTCCTCTTCTCCGTCTCCGTCCCCGACGCTCCGCAAACAAACTAGCACAAGAAGTATCAAGCCATCGAAATCGCCAGTGCCTCCGAAGTCACCCGTGCGACGCACAGCTCCTATCATCGATGAGCCTTTACCGGCTACCAAGCCGCTTCTCAGTATAAGAGAGCAAATTGCTTTGAAGCGCGCAGAAGCCAAGAAAGCGCAAACTATTCCTAGAAAAGGCGTGGACGACAGTTTTGGCTTTGCGGGGCTCGACGACGCACTTCCTACGGTGATAGACAAAAAGAAACAGGATGAAGATGAGGTGGACCTTGGGCGATGGTCTGTTAAGGAGTCAATTGAGCGTGCTCGGACTACAGGTGAGCTCCCCTTCGCCCTGGTGCAAGTATGTCAGGTAGCCGTCCAGAATCAGTGTGCGGCTGGAGAAATGCCGCTTTCATCTTTGATGTCAAAGCAGGTGATCTCAGTGCCACTTGTATATATATGCTGCTACGCCTATCGTAGCGTGGGCCGAGTAGAACTGGTCGGAATAATCTATCGCTAATGCGCTCACACTTACGGCCTATAGTTATCTATGATTCCTCTCAAACGATAGCTTCGGTTAGAGTGCATATGCGTTGCTGGCGGGTTTCCTGACATATTCACGCTGATTCTTACTTTTGTTTTACAAGTTTGAGAGTTGATCATTCAGGGTGTATTCTAAGGTGCTCTCAATCTGGCTTCCCGTGCGCTTCCCTGCATTCCTTCCGCGCTGTTTGAGATTCACCTCGGTGTCAAACCTGAGCCTCTCAAATCTGTACCAAATGAGCCGCCAATAACGACTTCATCTAGTGATGACGTATCAGCGACGCGCCGGAGGGGCACGCAGAATAACGCGCCGTCATGGTACGAAGCACAGGATCTGGAAGTCCTCAAGGTGTGGTCCAATGAAATAGTGGAGATTCAGCCAGAAATATCAATGTTTGGCTCTCTCAAGAACGTTGACGTGAGTCCAAGTATTGTATTATGTTTATTCTTATTTACTGACAAAATTTCCATCAGCTGCATAACAATAGACTCTCAACTCTTCCGGATAGCTTTGCAGACCTGACTTCACTTACCAACCTGGACCTGTCTCACAATAGCTTTACTTCGCTCCCCGCCAACTTATTTGCGCTTCCCAATTTAACGACCCTCAATCTCTCACACAATGAACTTACTGCCCTCCCTTTTCGTGCCCCCTTTGACATTCCTGGCGCTTCTCCACTGGCCCGAACGACTGATCGCCGCGGCGAGTGGTTCTCACAAAGCATAACACGTGCGACAGCTCCGCTCCCTCGACTTACTACACTAGACATATCGCACAATCATATCTTCGCGTCTGCGATCGAGCATTCGCATGTCTCAAGTTTGCCCTCTCAACTGGCTAAATTGGACCTATCTGTAAATCCTCTTGGAAATAGTGTTTCACTCTTGCAAGCCCTTGCCTGCCTTGAGCGATTGCGCGAGTTGCGACTAGAGCATGCAGAGATTGGAAATGACTCTTTCCCTGTGGACATCCTTTCCTCCCTTGGAGACTCTTCGATTCCCTTCCGCGTGCTAAAACTTCTCGATCTCGGTGAGACTCATGTCACACTACCTGCGATCGAGGCATCATTTAGGCGGCCATATGTTCAGCAGGAAATAGAGTTCGAGGTAACGACCGAGGAGCCGCGTGATGGTACCCTTCAAATCATCCTCGGCAAACGAGTGGTAAAAGAAGCATGGGAGGTAGAGGCTGAACGGAGGGCAAAGGCACGAGTTACAAAGCACGGCGGTGCAGGCGCAGAGGAAGGCTTGAACATCGGTGCGCGTCCGGCTTCAGCGTCAAGATCCGACCTAAGGACCATGAAGGAGGTTGTTAAAGAAACATGGGAAATTGAAGCGGAACAAGGTATGTTGACCGAGGGAGCGAAGAGGCGAGCGCGAGCGGCCGCCGCAGCTCAGTCGTCAGCTACTTCCTCTGGACCTCCGCCACCTTCTGCACCTGGTTCACCGCGGAAAAGGGCCGTAATAGAAAAAGAGCCTTGGGAGATCGAAGCAGAACAAGGGTTGTTGACGGAGGGCGCTAGGAGACGAGCGAGAGCTGCAGCTTTAGCCGCAGCCAATCCCCAGACGATGCACAAAGCTCCGTCTCCGACCCCTTCGGGAAAGTCTCCATCGCCCACTCCGCTCAATGCGAGCTCCGTGTTGTTCAACGCCAAATTCTATGATTCTCAGACGCAAACACTCACGCTACCCGCTTCGATGCCGCCTTCGAAGGCGGCGCACGCCCGCTCGTTTTCGCTGGGACCGTCAACCTGGAACTCGAACGGCGCGTCATCGACTGCTTCAGACCTCGCGCTTGCCGTGCCTGTTCCTACTCTCCCGCTCGGCGCTATTATAACGCATCCGCTCGCACAAACTCTGAAGGTTCTCTCCCTCACGAATCGGCGCAAAGATCCGTCGTTTAGCATTCCAGATGTTCATGATGGTAGTTTGTTCTTGCCAAATTTAGAAGAGCTCAGTCTCGAAGGATGTAGTATCGCCAACTCGGTCCCCGTGGCAAGGGAAGACCCTACGGAGAACGGTGGCGACGAATTCTCGTCGCGCGTAAGTGAATCGCTCTTGCCTCTAATAGCGAAGCTCTTCCCCAGTCTTCGGACGTTGGACCTTTCGTACAACGCTTTAACGTCTGCAGCACTCACCAAAGAGGCGCTGACGTCGCTCATCTTGGCGTCGAGCCCCGAAGAGACTGATCCGTTGTACATGCGAAAGGGATTGCGGCATCTCCGTCTTCGAGGGAACCATCTGACAGGGCTGGAAGGGTTTGAAGACATCGCGGATCTCTTCAAGGGTAATAGGGACTGTGCATCGTGGAAGCTGGAAGAATTGGACATTCGTGATAACGAGATCGGAAAATTACCCCCAAAGCTTGGACTCCTGCCTTTGGATGTATTCCTCGTGGATGGTAATGTGTACGTCTTTCTTCATTTAGTTATGGGAAATACAAGGCCTGACGTATCTTGCGTCACAGATTCCGTGTGCCTCAGCGAAGGGTGTGGGAACGAGAGGGAACCAAGGGGCTGCTCAGTTGGCTGAGAGGCAGAATTGAATAGTGACGATATGCGACTAGGAGAACAATTCTGGAAACTTGGTTGGTTCTTTTAGCCTCGTGGGGAATACAGAACGAACTACTACACCAATACCCGTACTACAGAATATGATGCATACAATTTAAGATTTTATTCGCCCTTCCACTCACTTAATGCAATGCAGTCATGCTTCATAATTGAACTGAGGTAGACTTCGGCGTAGCGCGATCCCTGTATGTCCGCCTCTTCAACTGCCGCGCGAAGTTCTTTTACATCATCGGGAGCGAGCTGGATTTCTGCCGCTTTCGCATTCTCCTCTAGCAGAGCCACAGACCGTGTGCCAGGAATGGGCACGAAGTCGGGGTGTTCAGCAAGAATCCAAGCAAGGGCGATCTGTCCGGGGGTAGCTTCATACTTGACGGCGACGGTGCGGAACTCCTCTACTAAAGCTAAGTTTTTGGGGAAATTTTCGTCAGAAAAGCGAGGAAGACTCTGGCGGAAGTCGTCTGGGTCGAATTCTGCACGAGACTTGTAGCTGATGACAGGATGAGTATCCATTGCTGCAGAGGAAAATAGTCTCTCACCGTCCGGTGATCATGCCTGTCCGTATTTGTATCAGTATCTCATTTGATCCACAAATATCATGTGGAATCATACCTCGGCCAAGAGGAGAGTATGCAACGATACTGACTCCGAGCTCTCGAGCAGCAGCGACAAAGCCAGTCTTCTCGATGTCCAATTCAAAGGGACTGAACTCCATCTGGCACGCGATGACCTTCTCACCCACTCCGGGAACACCCCTCGCACGCTTCAACACATCGATACTGCATTCGCTCAGGCCAATATATTTGACCTTTCCACTGTCGACATAGGGACGCAGGGTCTCAAGAACGACTGGATAAAATTGATCAGCGTTAGCGAGTCCTGCGGCTGAAATTATATGTATGCAAACCTTCGATGGGAACGTTTGGGTCGACGCGATGCTGGTAGTAGAGGTCAATCCAATCCGTGCCCAGTGTCTTCAGCGAGTTTTCAAGTTGGCGTTTGATGTACGAGGGCTTGCTGTTGGGTGCTGTCGGGGATGCAGCACCTGGGGTCAAATCCCTTGCGCCAAACTTGGTCGCCAGGAAAATGTCAGAGCGCCTGCCGGTTTCCGCGAACCACTTCCCAATAACAGCCTGGCCTGGCGAACTTATGCATCAGATATAGTATCGGTGTATGCATGAGAGAACCCCGAGCTCACTGGTTCCATAGATGTCAGAGGTGTCCCAGAAGGTCACACCGCGGTCTGCAGCATACGTGAGTGTTCTGACAGCCTCGTCTTGGTCCGTCTTCCCGTAGAAGGCGCCGATGCCTACGATGCATGCACCTTGTTAGACTACAGGCACCAGGAGAATACCACTAACATTACCCATAGCTCCGAAGCCAATCGCACTGACGGTAGGACCATTACGACCAAGCTGACGGGTGGGATAAGCTGCGGGAGACATTGTTGTCTACGAGTTGAGTTCAACCTTATGGGAGCCTCAGACCTGGGGCCCATTATATATGTTGACATTATATACTCACTAGTTGTTAGTACTTACTAATATCCCGACCAAGCCCCACTTGCCAGCCTAATCAGCTTCCCGCCAGATAGTGACGATAACCAATCGCATTACAGTAACATAGG
>NW_012133263.1:20150-26070 GCF_000313525.1 Fibroporia radiculosa | reverse complement strand
CTGTCGTCCCCACCGGCAGCTGCCGTAGCATGATGCCAGTCGCCAACCATAGTAAGGTTGTTTTCAGAAATACGAATATGACGTTTGAACGTTTAAATACCAGTCGGTTGTAAGTCGAATGTATAATTATGTTGAAAGATCGCTCGCACGACTCGTCACTGGATCGAGATGTTCTGCCACTAGTTGGTCCGATATTTACATCTACGGCCAACTATTGATCCGATCACAATGCAGTGGCAGCCAATGTCCACGCAAGCGCAGTCATATTTTATTGCCGGGCTATCCACCTCAGTGCGGCAATTCTCTTGGTACTTATGGAGTAGAATATGGCTGTATTGTATGTATAAAGCGCTGTAGATAGCGGGTTTGATTTGGGTGACGTATTATAAAAGGAATCTTGAATGTGTGCACTGTGCGGGCACTACTCTTGTCCGCCACTGTACAAGTAGGAGAAGTGTAGTCTCAAATTTGAGCTTGCAGACAACACAATAATAGTATTTCATTGCGAAAGAGAAAGCTGATGTTAGACTCAGTGATCATCGCAAACTATCAGTCATATTTTTGGGCAATTTTACACGCTCGAATCCTTGCGCATCTGGCTTTCGCATCCTGAATCCGCACATCAGTTTGTGCTCCTTCCAGTCTCTGCGTGGAGTATCAGCTTCACCGCTATATGCAATTCTCAAAAGACTAGCTTACGCCCTCTGACAATCTCGTCCACAATATCGCGTTGAGCATCTGCTGCAGCGATGTGTACTTTCCCTGGTGCATCCTCGACGCATACATGTGTCCTTTTTCAAGCACTTTCGCATCAGCTCATCGACGGCCGTAAACGCTGTTTCCTTCCATGCATCTCCATCGATAGGGGTATTGTGGGCATCTCTAACAGTAAAACCTTTGTGAGTGACCCATTCTGACGGCTGGAGCACCTTTCCGTCTTTAAAAAATGCACGTTCGGCTAGGATGCGCAAGAGACGAGGACGGGGAAATTCCTTCCCGATTAGAACGACAAGTGACTGGTGCTTCTCGATTGCCGAAAGAAAGCTGCCAAATATGCGGGTAAGAATGTCTGCGAGAGAATACGTCAGTCATAGAGTATACTGAAGTCCACTGGCAGCACGCACGCATCATCACAGGGTTGTCTATACATCGAGGAATACCAGCATCAAGTGCGTCAAAAAATCCGGCTTTTACCCATGTTGAAATCAATGGCTCTAGCTGATCAGCAGCAGTCCGTGCGCATTGCTGAACACAGCTTTGTACATTGATTATCCACTGGGTGCACCAAAATTCCGATGCAATGCTGACGTAGGTGAATATGCTTTTCCAGAACGGGACTGACCGGCGTGAGCAGTGGAGGAACTGAAGATGCTGTTCTCGCTCTATCACTGAACAGAGTCCCATCGCAAACGCAAACACAGGCTCGATGTCATTTTCGGCCAAAAAATCCAGATATGATGCACAAGCAGAGAGGAGTCGGTGAGGAGAAGATGCGCCCAATAGTATACGGCGAAGAAACCATGGGGGTCGCGGGTTGGTCTTTCTATACTCCTCCAGGATTTCGAAGCTGGGCTCTGTTAGCTGAGCAAGTAAGGAGGCCAATATTGGCGTATCCAGGGCCTCAGTCGCATGAACAAAAAAACGGGCGACGACTGGGATGGTGAGATCGGACTCAGAGTCTAAAATACTAAAATGTTTTCAGGACATATATCGGATACAGGAAGCGCAGGTACCTCAGAAAAGTTGGATCGGCGCCGATGAGACGAACAAGCATCTGAGGAATTAGCGCTCGCTCCCTGGCGTGCACTGATCCTTCTTTGAGTGTATTATCAGGATCGTCCCATAGCTGCGACGGGACCAGGTCATCAGTGAATTCCTAATGGCAATGGCCCAAATCTTACTCGTTGCATCATGCCAGACCAATTTCTCTTCAGATCCTGAATGTACCTGCGACCTATGACAGATGGGGTACATTCTATACTAAATCCTTTGACCCCACTACATAGGACATCCAAAGGTGGATAGTAGGCAGCCGGAACCTACATTGGACACAAGACGTGGTGTCCATCAATGAGACCGACGGTACGAGCTTATTATGAACTCACATCTCTGCTTAACTGTTCCTGTAACTCTTCGGGATGAGAGGCTGGAAGTCGAGACATGAACGGAACATATTCCTTGGCACCTCGCGCCAAAATATCTGTTATGCCCAGCCTCACTAAGCGATCCCAAACGGAATTTTGAGCAGCGGCTATTTGCGAAATTGCGAAAAGGGCGGGTCCGACATCCTGGCATCGGAACAGTAACAACCCTCTACTTTCTGACTTCACTAGAGAATGACTTACTGCAAATGTGTCTCCCCACTGATTGATTCGATCAATCCTCATCTCTTGGGTAGGACCTAAAGTAAGAGCGTCGATAACGCGCTTTGGGTTCGTACGACATAGCTGCTCCCATTTATGAGCCTGCTCGTCCGTGTGATAAATCACAGGATAGAAAAACTTGCGCCCCACCATGGACGACTAGCTGAGCAGTATTTCAGGACGAGATCGATATACAAATCGACGCACTGGAGGCTTACTTGCAGGAGGACAACGTGCGAGATCACTGCGTAACGCCATTTGTATCCTCTCTGATAAGGTTATTCGGCACATGTGCGCCTGGTGAGGCGCCAAGAAACGACGTGTTGTCTCCAAGGCGCACAAGTACTAAGTCGGCGACCCTGGCACGTAGTAATGTCAAACAGTCAGACTAGTCAGTGCCAGCCGGCCATTCCGATCACTGCTAGCTTTTAGTGGCGCATCAAAATCGGCCGCAGTGCCATATTTCCGACTCGCAGTACTACAATAGCTATAGGCTATACAACGCCCTTACATGTATGCATTACATCTTATGCGTGTAGATTCATATGAACATCACTTAGTTTATATTTTGGATGCTGACGTTGGAACGCTGAATCCAACAATCAACAGGATGATAACATACGCAAAGGTTTTCATACGAAGGATCCAGTCCAGGTATTTTATTCGCCCTTCCATTCGCTCAACAAAATGCAGTTGTCCTTCATGCCAAATTTGAGATATTCTTCGGGGTAACGTGTACCCTGTACCTCCGCCGCCTCCACTGTTGCACGGATCTCCTTGACATCGTCTGAAGAGAGCTGGATTTCCGCGGCCTTCGCGTTTTCTTCCAGGAGAGTGACGGATCGCGTCCCCGGGATCGGAACAAAATCTGGGTGCTCAGCAAGAATCCAAGCAAGGGCGATTTGTCCAGGCGTGGATTCATACTTGTTGGCAACGGCGCGAAATTTGTCCACCAGGACCAGATTCTTGGGAAAGTGAGCTTCGGAAAAGCGGGGGAATGCCAGACGCCTATCGTCCTCGTCGAAGTCGGCCCGAGATTTGTACCTGCAAAAAACGGTTTGTTAGTTGCACGAGCAGATCGAAGGAAAATGTGCTCACCGGCCAGTGATCAGCCCTAGTGAAGGCCGGTGTCAGCGTATGCTTAAAGCGTATTTTGAGATGCATGGCTCGTACCTCTGCCCAAGGGTGAGTAAGCAACTACAGCGACTCCGAGCTCACGAGCCGCAGTCACGAATCCAGACTTTTCAAGACTCAGTTCGAAGGGGCTGAATTCCATTTGACAGGCTATCACTCTCTCGCCGATACCAGGCACACTTCTGGCGCGCTTCATGACATCGATTCCGCATTCACTCAGGCCGATATATTTGACTTTCCCGCCCTCGACGTAAGGGCGCAAAGTCTCCAATACAACTAAGCAAAGATATCAGCTCACAGATAGTTCCTTTTTTTTTTTGCCGATGCAGAATACGAGCTTACCCTCGATAGGAACGTTAGGATCAACACGGTGTTGATAGTAGAGGTCGATCCAATCAGTCTTCAAGTCCTTCAACGATTTCTCCAGCTGATGTTGGATATACGACGGTTTACTATTGGGCTTTGAGGGATCCGCACCTGGAGTTTGGTCTCTTCCGCCCCACTTTGTCGCCAAAAAAATTTCAGACCGTCTTCCCGTCTCGATAAACCACTTTCCGAGTACAGCCTCACCTACGAACATATCAACACTAAGACAAACGATCGACAAAGATCGTCGATGTGCGACTTACTAGCCCCATACATATCGGCTGTGTCCCAGAATGTCACTCCACGGTCTGCTGCGTATGTGAGTGTTCTGAAGGCCTCATCCATATCAGTGTTTCCGTAGAAAGCACCGATGCCTGTTGAGCTAGTTCAGTGTCCGAAAGCACAACAACCGCTGGGACCCACCCATCGATCCGAAGCCAATTGCACTAACAATGGGACCATTTCGACCAAGTTGGCGGGTAGGGTAAGTGGCTGGTGACATGTTGTAAAACCTTGTCGCTGGGGCGTGTTCTAAACTCGAGCCCGCAACGCTCAGGCCGGCACGTATTTGTACACCTGGAAAATATGATAATGTCGCGTATACTTACTTATCAATCATTCTCTCATGCAAGGCTTCTACATGAGACAATCCACGTCATTGGTCGGGCCGATGTGGGGTCGCACTGGTAATAGCCACTCATGTTTGTTCACTTGAGATGTCTAGACCCAGAGTGCCGTACGCATTCTCCTGAACCAAGTAGCGCGATTGTGATACGTTTGTCTGCACCTAGTGATGTCAGAAATCGAGGTTCCCGACAATGCAAAACTCCCCTGGCTGGTTATGTACATGGCCGCCCAGTTCACTCCATAAGAGGTTGTGCCTTTCAACAAAAAGGACAAGCGATGAGCGGTGGATATCTGCTGAATGTAAAGATGATACAATACCTGCAGAACAGGGTCACCATCGTCCGAGGAAGCCACAAGTGTTTCCCCCATCTCGGCAAAGGATGGCACGGCAATCACCATAGGCAATGATTCGCAGACGGCAAGCGCCAAAGTGGGAGGCCGTCGCAAAGCAGCTCGGTGAGGGTACCACAGATGACGAATCTGGAAAGTAGGCGAATGGAGGCCTGCCTGTCATTGCTGCCCGTAGTCCAGAGCAACATAGTATCACAACCTGAGATGGAGGTGAGCATCATCCGAGGAAAAGTTAGTCACAAAGCGACACACATCCTGATGCATTCTCACTCTGCATCTGTTCGACCCGATGTGGCCATCTTCTAATCAAGCCTTTTGAAAATGAGCCATCGTAGTACACGACTCCGCCTTGAGCGTCGCGGTATGATATTCGCTCATCCAGGTTGGCTGTATGGGCTCCATTTAGCCCACAAATATCTGGCGTAGTTGCGTCTGCTCTCATTCCAGGACACGCTCGAGATACTTCTCTTCTCGAGCTTGCCCCCGTCTTCGTTCAGAGCGTAAGTGGAGCGATCGGGGCACTCGGCATGCCTGCTCCCAACTCCAGAATCGACGATACTGGTCAGCTTTCCGGTGTCATCAACGAGGAGGTCGTGGAATGACAGGTCGTGGCAGTAGATGATTATGCTTTCAGGCGCGTCCCACGGGGAGATGACTGGGAGCAGGCGAATGAGACGCTCGGCGAGAGCCTGGGTCACTTCTGCATCTTCGTGGGCATGCTCGGTGACGCTGCTTGCGGACAAATACCGTTGCAGCGATCTCGCTGAGCGCGTCTTCAAATGTGACTCGACTGACAGTACGACGCGAACGAGGAATGCGTACTTGGATAGTTCAGAACTTATTGAAGTCTCCCGGGGTGAAGATAGCAGCGGTGCACGTAATGTGGTCGAGGAGGCGCAATAACTTGCGGGTGAGTTGCTCAAAAGCAGAGAGAAGGTTCAGACATCCAACGGGAATGACGACCCAATAAACCAGACTCTCGTTCCATTTTTCTAGATATCGGCTGTGAAAGCAATGAGACGAGAAGGAGCAAAAACAGGGTAGGCCTCTAGGAGGGTCAAATTCTGGTGGCATGCACG
>NW_012133263.1:4170-19945 GCF_000313525.1 Fibroporia radiculosa | reverse complement strand
TGCCGTACCCGAGCTTGATACCTGCAGAAGCTGATAACTTCAACTGACTCATTCGAACCATATTATCACTGTACATGCGTGCGATCGGCCCCGTAATAATCGCGCCAGGAACTCATCTCAAGTGAAGCTACGCTCTTGCTCAGTTCAATGCTCTACTGATGGAACGAACACGCATCCGCATGATCATCTGTCTCAGATTTCACTCGAAATGAATTCCAGAACTCAACAGGTAGTAAGATGTGATAGTATAGGTACCAACAGGTTGAGAATGAACAAAGAATTTCGAAGACCGGGGCTTAGTGGGCTATAAGGGATCATAGGGAATGCAGAGCTATCTACGAGCAAATGGCTTTCCAGCATCCCAAGTCCTACAGAGCATACGCCTTCCTCGAGCGCGGAGGATCCCTTTGTGCGATAGATGTCCCGTGGAAGGATCCCCAGCCTGGCCACGTCGTTGTCAAAGTCCTTGCCTGCGGTGTTTGCGCCAGGTTAGCCAAGGCCACTCGAATACAACGCGTTTGTTAGCCTGACGACTTGACTACATTCTAGCGATGAAGTAGTGAAATATCAGCTTTTCTCTAGTGTCGTGTATCCGCGCATCCCAGGGCACGAGATCATCGGCGACGTCGTAGCTATTGCACCGGGCGAGGTGCGGTGGAAGCTAGGTGACAGGATTGGGGCAGGCTGGCATGTAGGCCATTGTAGTGTCTGCGATCGTTGCCGTTTGGGCGACTTTGTTACCTGCCCCCTTTCATCGCTATCCCCTACGGGTACGTTATAGGCGACATTTGGTTTTGCTGCATCCTCACCACGATCTTCAATCTGTCATAGGTGTGGGGAGCGACGGCGGTTATGCAGAGTACGCCACTCTGCGTTCAGAGGCGTTGGCGAGCATTTCGAGGGAAATAGATCCGGCAGAGGCCGCCCCGTTCTTGTGCGCAGGAGTAACGTCTTTCAGTGCGTTCCAGCTTGCTTTGATATCTGGCTCTCTCTCTGTGATATTGAATCCACTTTTCACGCAATGCATAAGATGCTCTCCGTAACATGCAAGCCTCACCTTCAGATCTTGTCGCCATTCAGGGTGTTGGGTATGTTCACCGTTCCTGTCTCTTCACGCAAGCTGAGCCAGCAGCATTGTTCGCCTTTTCAGCGGTGTGGGCCACATCGCCATCCAGATAGCACGCCAGATGGGCTTTCACACCATCGCGCTTTCTTCTTCAGCTGACAAACGAGAGTCGGCACTGGAGCTAGGAGCACATGAGTTCATCAGCGGAACTGCAGAAGCACAGATGGCAGTACTCAGAGCGCTCGGAGGCGCGCGAATCATCCTGTGTACTGGACCAGATATCGGGGCCATGACCACCCTTGTCAACGGGCTCGCCTGCGATGGCCAGCTCCTCGTTCTCTCGTTCATCGCAGACACGCTTCCAATTCCTGTCGGTAAGTGTAGACGACGAGTCTCATCCTCATAAGCTTATTCTGTCGCATGCAGTCCCCATGCTATCTCGGCGATTGAGTGTCCGAGGATGGCCGTATGGTACGGGTAAGGACTGCGAGGACGCGGTGAAATTCGCTACAATGCACGGTATTAAGCCGATAATCAGGAAATTTGCGTTCTGGGACACTTGCGATGCATATGAATCCCGTGGAACCTCCAGATTCCGCGCTGTTATAGTCCCTTCATCGGCCAATCACCCCAGTAGAATGTAGTCCGATTTAATCGTGCAATAAATTGGTAATGGCTGGCCCTGGTTTCCAAATGTACATCACAATCGTTCGACGACAGATGGTATAGCAGCTGTTGTATACAAACAACAACAACAACAACAAAATAAGGGATAGCCACGACGATGAGAGAAGAAAAGCTGAACAAAGACCCAGAGGGCAATTAAGACGATATCGAACCACTTCGCGCGCTGCATTCCAACACTATCATTCAAGCAAGCCTAGAGGCTGGCTTGTTGCTAGTGCTCATGCCTAAAGGACGCTGCAGTTTTTCGTTTGGTTACTTTTGACCACAACAAAGGAAGAGCAGCTCATGGATCAAGATGGCCTGTTCAGCAGCTGAGTAACCAATAACCCATATGTGCATGTGACTCAAGAAGCTGTCCTTCAAGCTTCATGTGCCGCACATGGTTGGTCTGTGTGTGTGGAGAAGATTCAGGCTCTGGGGCAGCTATGGGCTTGAAGTTCAGTTTGAGTATGGATAGAACATCAAGCACATAAGCTGCAAGAATAGTGAAGGAGGCTAATAAGAGGTACATGGTTCGAAATATCAAGATGCCATGCCAGTACAGATTCTGCCCATGAATTCTTAGTTCCGGTAGAAGATGAAACACATGTGGTGATGAAAGAACATGGGGGCTGAGCTGTTGACTTAGGAGGATGCTGCACCAATGTGTCATGTATTGTCCAAAGCCTGGCTGAACTTTGACAATTATGATGGAGTCACAGTCCAATATCACTTGAGGCACACAAGTTACATTCAGATGCCATGCAGCAGCTTCTTCCCATGACACTGGTATGAGAAAACTGAGAAGCCTCTGGATATCATGCATATCCAGACCCAGACCAACATGCTTCTTTGCTCCTGGTAACTTCAGCAAAACGGCCATGTTCAAAACTTCACCTGGGATCTGAGCAGACCCAAGGTGACAAAAGCCTGTGCTGGTGACCCCAGCCAGTGACTTGGTGTGCTTTTTCAGTGAGCAAATATGCTGAGAGGGCATAAATTGATGGCATTTACCAGTGTGAAAGCCATTCTTGACGAGATTGTGAGCAGATCAACTCGGTTAGGCCATTCAGCAGACCATGATGCACCTGGATCTCAGGACCTGAAATCCAGGTGCATTTCATATCGAACCGGGCAGAATTAGATAGTGTGGAACGGATACTGCCGACTGCCGGGTCCAGCCGTCAAGCATGCGCCGAACATGTACCGAAAGAGATCTCATTTTCACTCGATTTTAAATTTCATGAGCTGAAGCATTAGACATCACATTCGATCACGGTAGCCTCTGATTGGTCCACTTTCCATGTTCTCCGCATGTACAATCCGACCGAGTGATCGTGCCTCGAGCATATGCATTGCAGGGAACTGTGATCTCTCGCGGCCAGCTTCCGACGCATGCTCGACCGCCGAACTTCGTCAATTGCCCATCGTGTGGGCCCGCCATTTCGCTGAGATGTTGATGTCACCTCAAGTTACATTGAGCAGCAAACTCCGACATCCAGCTTCACCGTCTTGCCTCACGGCAGCACTAGAATCAGGTGCGTCAGCAGATCAAACCGATACCATTTGCATCAGCGAAACGGCATCCAATCTCACAGAACGACTTATTTACTCCTGTCGCCACATTCAAATGGTGTGTCAAACTTGAAGGTGCTAACTCGGGCAGAGTATGACCGCTCAAATAGTCAACTAAGGCACTGACCGATGACGGTGATGGGGGCAAGGCCGGATAGGTGGACGCAGAATCAGCTTCCACGGAAAAAGATAAACACGACAACATAGTATCGACCCTTGCTCGATGGTGCATCGGAGAGGAGAATGCCGCCGAATGGGTGTTTTTCGAAAGGATCCAATCTTAAACCCACTCAACGGTGTTCTCCGAGCCAATGAGCGAGTAGATCGCCCGAGGTGCCCCAGCTTGCTAATTGCATACTTGCAGATGCTAATACCACGAGTGAAAGGAAGACACTTCCACTCCGCGATCTCATACCCCGTGTCGGCATATTCATTCTCTGATTCCTTGCCACTCTAGCTTTAGCATATGTTTTGGATGTCACTAGTGCGTCCTCAATATTCAACTAATCCTGAAGTAATGAAGGCTTTCAAGTCACTGACAGCACCAACTTTGCGGGGGTGCATACTGTATCGATATCATGATATTCTGATACTCATCCCAGTCAGCTGTCACATTTCGTGCTTCGATCAAGACTACGAATATATCTTTCATCTCTAGCTATGTCAAATCAGGATGGCAACTGTTGTTACTTAACGGGATTGAATACAGTTCCTCAGCCTTCAGTCCATCTAAAAGAGGGAGATGGAGGAGAATTGACTGGAAAAGACTCGTTGCGCTAAGCCTTACTCACTGAGGTTTTTTGAGTCTTACTTTTGAGTACCACATCTTGCTTTCGCGAAGTCATTCTGGATCCAAGATGCCCGCCATCACCCCACCATCTATCGAAGAGCTCATGGGCCCATTTACAGCCAGCATAGATATTGCTATCCTGTACGTTCCTACTCCCTCCCTTCTACATATCCCGGCCTACTCACGATACCTTTATCCCAAGCCTGTATGGGATTGTTACTGCACAAGTATACTTTTATTGGTGGGCATCACAGGAGGACTCGAAATTGCTTCGTTTCTTAATCGCATCCGTATGGTAAGATCCCTGGCTTTAGCCACAAAACATTTTCTCTACTATACTATGTTATTTTAAAGGTGTTTGGAGACCGCACACACGGTGTTCTGCATAGACATAAATTATCACTACACGATCATCGATTTTGGGAACCTTGAAGGCGTCCTTCAGATTGCTTGGTAAGCCCAGTTTTTGTCTTCTGGTTCCCTGAATACACAGTTGACTTTCGCTTCAGGAGTGCTGGGGTATGTTCAGACATTTGATGACCGCCCATAGTTTCGCAATAGTAACGCATGTTCGGCGTGCAGGCTAAAGTACTCGCAGAAGTGAGCTTACTATCATATGATCGGTTCCATTGTATACTCAATGATTGGCTTCGAGTGCAGGTCCTTATTGTAGGTTTGGTTCAGAGGTGGGACTTTTATGCGTTCCCTGGCAACGTCTCAAAATTTATCCGCTTAGCTTTCTGATCTGGCGAACCTGGATATGTGCGTACCCGCACACGCTCATATATAGTGATTGTGCTAAAATGTATTCGCAGTGAGTAGAAGGTCTGTGACGCTGATCTCCATACTGGTGAGTCGTTTTCTCAAAATGTAGCCTTTTTGAACTCGAGGATCGCAAAGACAATCTTGCTCTTCATGCGCATCGGTATGTGCAACTATTGCTGTCTTGGCGGCGAATTCAATACATCTTATTTCAGCGTTCGGGTTGGGTAGGAGTATAATCATAGCCTCCATCATGCATCATGTTCTGATTTCTATTATAATCTCTGTTCTAGCAACAGCGAGCTTCATGTACGTCACCTACCATTCCATTTTCAAACCATTTTCTTTAACGTTTGGCTTGATTGCCATTAGGTGGAAACTCGATACCTGGAATGAGTTCAGAATATTCAACGGAGCGATGGTGTGCCGTATAGTTGAACAGTGATATAACAATAATAATTGACAGGTGTCTCATCCTCGTGGCAGATTGTGGCTACATGTTTCATTGGCTTTTCAGGAGTTCTGGACGCATTCATCGCTCTCAGCCAGATTTACTATCTCTGGACTAGCCGTACAGGCTACCAGGCGTGAGCAGTTATTGCGTATTGTTTTGGACTGGCTCCTGAACTACCTCCTCTACTTATTAGAACAGATAATTTGATTCGAAATTTGATGGCCTACATAATTAACACTGGCGCTTTGACGACGTAAGTCGAGTCCGAGTCTGCTTGTTCACAATATGTTGACTCACAGCACCGAAGGTGTGTTTCGATAGCGATCATTGCAACGGTATGAGCCCTCATTGAGATTGTGTACCTCCCTCCTTTACCCATGCTGTATCTAGTTTTGGGCACCAGCCTTGAAAAACAGTCTGCTCTTTGCTGGACTGGATGATATTCAAAGCAAACGTACGCATTATTCAGATTGGTCCGTTTTATTCACTGACACGCTGCGAAAGTTTATGCCAATTCGCTGATTGCTATGTGCGGTATTTATCTCGAGCTACTTAGATTGTTAACTCGAAGCCCTTTTCAGGCTAAACGCACGACAACACATGAAAGCTGGACTACAGCACTCTTCTACCATTGCCGGTGTCGGGCTTCATATGAGCCACGTATCGTCGAGGCCGGTACGCATGATCTTCATCAGCTCTACCTTGACGTTGACAATTACGTCAAACCAGCATAATATCGAAATATTCCGTGATGTTTCAGAGATTACCGATACTACTTCAGGGAAGGCCAACACCATCTGCAAGAATTAGTACTACGGACTGGATGCTGCCCTCGTATTCTCTATAATTCCAAATAGTTTTGACTTGGCGTGACTTATGAAATTTATCGCGTTTTTCAATGGATGAGTTGATCATTTGCAAGTTCAAATGACACAAAGTCACTCGGTGCTCTTCCCCCGCTAGCCTGAGATTGACGGTCTCCCCGTGGGAGCACTTGTACCCGGTCTGCCATCTTATCTGATAAGATGAATTAGTGACTGGACGGCCGACATTGGCCCAGGGTGCAGCGTTGACTCGCGGATATTATTGCGCACGCAATCCTCACCACGCAATCCTCGCGGGTAAGGTCACATAAATCACTCGTCTCATGTATTCGACCCCTACCACTTCATGAGGCTTCGCTCCGCTTGTCTTTCTGGACGACCATGGACTGTCTGATTCGACCACTGATACGTGCCCGGCCACCTGCTAGTTTCCTTGTGCCATGCAGACTATCCTCGGCAGTACGGCCCAGAAATGTTGCGTGCAGCATTCCAAGGGGCCAGGCATGCAGTTATATAGCGCGCCGTATGCTTCAGAATCTCGCATCGAATTCGCAACCGCCAAAGGCACCAACGATTCCGCCTATAAAGGCGACTCCATCGCCACCTACTCCAGTGTCAAACTTGGGACAAGAGGCAGTGAACATAAGTCTCTCAGAGCAAAGGAAGAAGGACTGGAACATCATAAAAAGACTTGCCGAGAATATCTGGCCACGGAACGACTGGTCAACGCGAAGGCGGGTGCTTTTTGGCTTCGGATTGTTAATAGCAGGAAAGGTATAATCCAGGCAAGTAGTGGTATATGTGAGCACTGATTGTTCTTGCAGCTGCTTAATGTACAAGTTCCTTTGCTATTTAAGGAGATCATTGACTCGCTCAACTTGGATATCACGGCGGGATCAACAGTGTGGGTAGTAGCCGGGTCGCTCGTATTGGGTTGTACGTCAAAGTGCGCTTCATTCTCGAGATTGACACACGTTTGAACACCCTATGAGCCCATAGATGGAGCTGCACGTATTGGGGCCACGCTGTCTGGGGAACTGTTAAACGCAGTCTTCGCGAACGTCGGTCAGCGAGCGGTCCGCAAGGTTGCTCGTCAAACGTTTGAGCATCTTCTCAACCTGGACGTCAAATTTCACCTTTCTCGCCAAACGGGTGGTCTTACAAGAGCTATCGACCGCGGTACTAAGTATGTTGTTTCACTTCATCGAAGCGTCTCGCTAATATGTTTGTAGGGGTATCACTTTCATCTTGCAGGCAATCATCTTCCGAATTGTGCCTACGGCTCTAGAGATTTCCCTTGTCTGCGGCATTCTGGCAAGTCAATCGTCATTTCGAACAGGCCATTAGACCTTATTGATATGCTTGCATAGTCATACAAGTTTGGGTGGGATTTTGCTGCCATCACTGTTGTGACCATGGCTGCTTACACATGGTTCACCGTGCGGACAACATCATGGCGGTACGTGCCGTGGTAGGACATGTGGCATGGCTTGACACGTACTTGCAGGACGCGTTTCCGCCGAGAAGCAAATGTTGCAGATAACAAGGCCGCCACAGTTGCTGTGGACTCACTAATCAACTACGAGGCTGTCAAGGTGCAGTCATTTTCTTTTGGATCTTCCATGTTTAATTCTGAGGGCTCTTGACAGCACTTCAACAACGAGAAGTACGAAATCAAGCAGTATGACCAGCATTTGTCAGCCTACGAGAAGGCCTCTGTCAAGATTGCTACGTCTCTGGCATATCTTAATTCAGGGCAGAATGTGATTTTCTCTACGGCGCTGACCGCCATGATGTTCCTTGCGGCCCAAGGTGTCATCAATGGTATGTCAAAAAACCATTTCTATCTTGAAGCCATCTACTTATAAAAGTGTAGGTACAATGACGGTAGGTGACCTTGTCATGGCCAATCAGCTAGTGTTTCAGTTATCTCTTCCACTGAACTTCCTGGGCACAATCTATCGGGAGATGCGGCAGAGCCTGCTTGACATGGAAGTCCTGTTCAATTTGGTGACTGAGAACCAGCCACCCAAGGTGCGCCTATGCTCATACTAGGTCTGAGTTCTCATTCATCCTTTTCCAAGGACAAGCCCGACGCGCAACCGCTCCAGCTTCAAGGCGGCTCGATCCAGTTCAAGAACGTGAGCTTTGGATACCATCCCGATCGCCCCATCTTCCGGGATCTCTCCTTCGCGATCCCTGCGGGCAAGAAAGTCGCGCTCGTCGGCCCATCCGGATGCGGTAAGTCGACCGTCTTCCGGTTGCTCTTCCGCTTCTATGAGCCGAGCAGCGGGCGGATCCTTGTCGACGGACAAGATGTAAAGGACCTGCAGCTTACGTCGCTCCGCGCGGCGATTGGTGTTGTTCCGCAGGATACACCCCTATTCCACTCGGACGTGCTTCAGAATGTGCGATATGGTCGTTTAGATGCGTCGGACGAAGAGGTCTTTGAGGCTGCTCGGAAGGCGCATGTGCACGACGCAATCATGCGTCTGCCAGATGGGTACAAGACGAAGGTGGGGGAGCGAGGTTTGATGATCTCTGGGGGTGAGAAACAGCGATTGGCAGTGGCGCGCGTGTTGTTAAAGGATCCACCAATACTGTTCTTCGACGAAGCTGTGAGTATAATGGTTTTGCGGTGAAATCCTCTTGGGCTGATCATTATGCAGACATCCGCTCTGGATGCTCACTCTGAGGCGGAGCTGATGCGAAATATTAACTCATTACTGACAGAGAAGCGCAGAACAAGTATCTTCATTGCGCATCGCCTTCGCACTGTCGTCGAAGCGGGTATGTTCTGCATATTTTCCTCATCTGTCACACTCACATTTGCGTGAAAGATCTCATCATCGTCCTCAAGGATGGTGAAGTAGTGGAGCAGGGTACTCATGATGAACTACTACGTGCCGGCGGGCTGTACCAAAGCATGTGGTTGGAGCAAGTCTACCAGGAGGAATACCAGACTCCGGAATCTGGTGAGCTCGTGGACACTTAACAAGATCATTCTGGCTGTTATGTTCTACATATTATATCACCCTTCTATCGAGGCCCTCGGGTGGTTTTACACAGCCTGCCTACCATTCGAACTTACATACTTATCAAATTCTTAAATTCAATGCGAAACACACACTCCAAGCTCTATTTCGGCGACTGCATTCTCGGCGATTCGAACCAGAAATAATTCTGAACAAATCTACTTAGCAACGTCGGTCAAGTAATGTGCGCGCGCTCGCCGTCTTTTGAACCATCCACCTCGGAATTCAAGCCTCTCCAATCATCTCATCATCTTTCACCTCTAGTTCAGCAATTTTCCGACTTCTCCTCATGCGCGAGAGTGCCAAAGAGAATATGGTGCAGAAGAGTATCAAGTGGCTCTTCAGCTATTTGCTTATCAGTATCAACCTCTTCTAAGTGGCACGGGGCACGCCGAAGTCACTTCGACCATCGTCTTAAACGACGCATCGCTCAAACGATAGACTTCATTCCTCAAAATTCGCACAATGCAAACACTGATGACTCTTCTCGTTTAAGTGCGTGTGATCTTGGAAAGTGCAACAAAAAATTGTAGCCAGCAAAGACCGTTGAATTTTTCGAATGAGTCGAATATGGTCCCTGGTTTAGATATTGATTCTGACTATATTAGAGGTCAGCCGCATCAGCACTGTTTCAAGCAAAATACATTGCCTTGAACATACACTGTGTACTGATACTTGAACTTTTTTCAGCAGACAGTGAGCTGCAGTATGAAGAAGCTGGGCGCAATGGCACGACGTCAGGGCATGAACCAGCAAACTCTGTCTGGATATACGGGATCTTGGTTGGAAAATCTTCTCCCTTTAGTGCCGAGATACCTGATTGCATATGTATGTGCCACAGCTCTTCACATACTTAATATATCCTTCTTACGAGTAGCAAGGGGAGTCTGCTGTGCACTGATTATGCACCTGAGCGGCCCTGTAGTTGAGACTCGTGACGATCGCCCGAAGTTGTCGTCCGACGCGCCCATCAAAAACGGTGCTTGCCACAGATAATAGACACGTGGTTTCCAGCCTCGAATGACACCAATGATACTGTCAGGGTTTTACTGACCAGGTACGTCCTCTCTTGAGGTTGAAAGACGTCGATCCTGTTCCCGCTCAATGAACAGTTTAAAACGGCATAAGACAGCGACGAGGCGGCTTGAGTATGTACATCATAAACGGACTTCGACATTAGGTAGGGCTACAGATGGAGTGGTGTATATCGGATAGCGAATAGCAGATGTAGAGTAAGTTTTGGTATCTATGCTGTCGATAGGGTGCTTCAATCACGAACACAATTACAATCATCATCCTGCGGGTCTCGACGAGCCCATCGGATTGTTCATCCCATTCATGCCACCGACGCTACTAATGTACGTACCCCAGTCGTCCCATCTGTCATCGAATATGTCAGGATTACGATACATCGGAGAGAGATGACAATTCACTCAAAGTTACTGGGAGCATTCGACCACATCGCCAGCGTGTTGTCTGTAAATGACCCTTGGCCACCTTGCACACCTGTCAGCGAAGCCAATGGATCGTGCATGGGTTGCGGCTGCTGCATATGCGACCCCACCGGTGGGGCTTGATAGGCATGCACATCTGGCGGGGACGGCATCGTTGAAAAGATCGAGTCGTACACTCCCGGATTATGCATCGCAAACATCGACGCGAGGCCCGGGTCCAGCCCAGCAGTCGAAGGTCCCGCTTGAGGTGTGACAGGCATAGTGGAAACTGAGCCCGAGGGTGCAGGTGACGCGAACCAGCTACCACTGCCCATCGATGATTCAGAGGGTGTATGACCAATGGGATACCCAGGGTGCAGCGGCAGCCTACCAAGCTCGTCGCTATGGATAGGGAGATCAAAATTACCTGCGCTTAGAGCATCCGCGGTATATGTCTCCGGGCTCGACATCGCTGCTGGGTGCATATGGTGTCCGAACAATCCCGTAGCCGGTACATCCTTTGACACACGCCTTGACCCCGCAATAACACGGTGCGTGTGGTCCGAGGCTGCAGCGGGGGTGGAGGGTATCGATTGAGTGGACGTCGCAGACCTCGGACTATCAGCATCTCTATCGCGCTTGTGGCTAGGGGGCGTATTTTGCGGCAAGGGCAGGTCACCAACTGAGGCTAGTTCGTACAATACATCCCTGTGACAGAAGCGGATAAAGATATTGATACAGCTTGTAGTGATGCACTCACCATAAACGACCAGCAATGTGCCACCTGCGAAGATAATGAGTAATGAGCATGCTTTGGCCTCCGCTTATAAGGAATGTACTCACCGGGGTTCTAATACTTTCAACATTTTCATACACTTGTGTACATCAGCCATTTCCTTGGCGGGATCAGTAGTGAATCCCGATCGCTTGCCGCCCCAAATGTTTAACAAAAGTACAATCCCACAAGTGAATAGCGCCATCTGAACATAATTTCCACGAATATGCACCGTAAATAAATGAACATAATCGCAACCTAGATGACACACCTGGTTCTGACACAATGGAGAATTTGTGCGCTTATATTGAATATCAAGTACATGTGTGCACGAGCGCGCTGCATTCGTGCAGATTGCAAGCGATGGGAACGAAAGTGGTGATGGCTTGCGCGGGGAAGGGATGAACGGACGATGCACGGAAATTTGTAGCTGATAGTAGCTGGCATATAAGTGCGCAGACTGGTTCAAAAACATGATGTTCTCCTGATTGGGATCCCATCGCACTATATGCACGCATATGACCATAGAGATGGTTGTCAGATGCGAAATTGACATAAATGATTATTGGCGCACGGTGATCAGGGACGGAATCGATCCACTTATTGAGCGCGGAGTCAAGCTCGGCGACAATATGCTGTTCCCATTGCTGTCCAACGAAACCAAGCAAGGCCTTCGATTTGTTGATCGAATACTATAATTGCCACCATCATCGTCAGTATGACATAATGGCACAATACCAAATTCGAACTAACAATTGTGCGCAGCGCAAACGCAAGAATTTGATTCAGTCGGAGGAAGCAGTTGAAGAACGTTACGGTAGACGGCTTGCCCGGGGGCTGCTTGAAGGCGAGATTTGGATCAGGATGCAGCCAATATTCGTCATCGCACTCCGTTGGGAGATCGAGATCGAAGCTACGGCGAACACGGCAAATGTCATCAGCCATTTCCGATAAATCCGCTGACGCTAAGTCAGCTTACTCTTCGTCTTGGATCGCACACGGCCGCCCAAGGCCAGAGCTTATGGACCTGTCGAGAGAAACAAGTACCCTATATGACATATGAGAGCCAATGTACGACAGGGGAGAGACTAGTCATACCAGAAGGCCCGCTTCCAAAGCTCTTCTTCTACTGTTGGCTGTGAGTTGTAGACCTTTTTGCGATGGGCACCTACATCCTGTGCCAAGCGTATACCGACGCCAATAATTGTCCAGCATGCCTGAGGTGCAGAGGATCCATGCAGGAACATAGCCGTGAGCTGCAACAGGTCAGTAAGTTTGCATATTTAATAGGCGGTTCGAGAAATGGACCGACGCAATACACTTGCAGATCATACAATCGTGGAGGCGCTAAAAGCGACTTTCGTATCATCTGTACCTGCTTGAACCATTCCCAACCACACGACAAAGGGTTGTCTTGATAATCGCTCAGGAATACCCTTGGATCATCAGAGAAGCGCGCCCCGATTGCGCATACCAGCAACACTGTTGATCCAAATCCCTCGTCGCGGAGGTGCAAGCCATCTTTGATGTTGTTCTCGAACGTCGGGCGGTGGAGTAGTGGCGAATAGGCGTTTACTTCCCGAAAGTAAAGCTCTATAAGGCTTAACATGAGATCACTCTCTGGGTAATGCTGCGCCTCGTGCGGTTGAGCCTCTTCTTGGAGTTGTGCCGACAACCACTTGAAGTGAGTACCCAAAGTATCGTGTGAGTAATCTTGTGAGGGGACAACATACGAAGTTATGTGCGGACGCACCGGGTGCAGACTCCATGTATTCGGACGGCGATGTTCGCCGTGTAAGAGGGTCGGATGGGATGTGACTGTCTGCCGCGCCTCGTCTCCAACACCGGCATATTGCCGCTTAAGATCCATCGCAGTTTGAATAAACATGATACTGCTCGACTTCCCAAAGAAACGAAGTTGCGTCGGATTGAGTTTAATCTGCTTTAAGCTGTTTACTAGAGAGTGGTGAGCCATGACCTCGTCATCGCTCGGCTCAAGATCGTCGGGGTCTGTCGGTTGGATAACGGGGGGAGCATTCGACGGTGAGGCAACTGCTTGGGGTGCCACAGGAGTTCGATATGCAATAGGCCTGGACTTGTCGGGTGCAGTGCGCTCCAACCATGCATCTTTATCGAGTTGAGGACCAAGCTCTTTAGAGAAATCGGCGTCGGGACACAGCTACAAGGGGGGCGGTAAATGCCGTGGGAAGATGAGAGGTGAAGCAAAGACGGCACCTTATTCAATAGCTTTTCCATCTTCTCCAAGCGTGTCTCGAGGCTCTCTACATATCTATATATGCATATGTTTGAGAGGATAAGTGCAGCCGCACAAGAAGATATCCGTACCCTTTCGGTGGACCCCGTTTCTAGTCGTCGCGCGAGTCAGAAATTCCGGGGGAAAAAATAGAAGATAAGAAGCCGTACCTTAGCGGCTTCAAGGTAAGTGCATTCGTAGTTATATGTTATGCAGTTAGAACACTTGTTGTCAGGCATTTGCCCTCCATCGCCTTCGGATAGGTATCTAGTAAGCTGGACAGTACGACGTCACTGAGTTATAGAAGATCTTACACCGGACTATCCTATTCCATCAGCGCCGCATGAATATAGAATCACGAGAGAATGGGACGTACTCTTCTTCCTCCTACACACATCGCATGCCCGTTGTACCCTCCTCTTCTTGGAGGAGAAATTCTCGCTATCATTGGGCTCGTCTTCAGCAGATGACATAGAATGATTGGGTAGGTCGGGGCGAGTACGGTGGAATAGACGCTATGTCGAAAGACTGATTATGCCAGACAGCGGGACGCAGGGAGGAAATTGAGCAGCACGAATAACTTAAGCCGGAGAGTCTGTGGACGCGTGGAACGCTCGGCAAGGCTGACCGCTCACGAGCGCCCGGCAATCTGATCGAACCGCCTTTTATCACGTTCACGCCTCCGACGACTCGGACTCAGAGTCACATCTTCCTCGACCACGTCGTTCATAAAACATTTTCCTGCGCAGACCGCAGCCACCGTAGTCTAGTTACGGGCCACCTCCCTGCTTCTGCAGCTATGTTTTTAATTGCTCACCGCTCGCGAGAATACATTGCCAGGGGTCGTCTCGAGTCAATTGGGAAAGATTACGTATTGAGTCCTCCTGCATTGTTTGTCAGCCGAGAAGTGCGCGTGCATCTTGACTCGGTCCTGACTCGAGCTCCGGTTCTCCGCAGTGATTTGAGCGCCCAGCGCACTGTGCCCGTACGGCGTGCGAGAGGCTTTCCTCTAGCCAATGTATCATTCTTAGCTCGCTCAGTCATTGGAACATCCACACTGAATAACGCCTTCAAGGTTCAAGGCAGAGAGAATCACCAAGCTTCTGTAGTTTAACCTATTCTTACAAGCCTGAACCTGCTGATCTTGAAACGTTTGGCCATCATTCGCATGTCGCCGGACATACTGATGAGATGAATCAATAATGAATCACCGGACAAGGCGAGTCGCAACTACTGTGAGTACAAGAGTAGCCCAAGTCGTAGGTGTGTTGAGCTCCACCATAATCTCGCAGCTTATCGGAGGAACGCGATAGGCTCTTCACGAATGGCCAACTTTCTCCGCCCATCTGATTTGTTTTTACGATCGGCGACAACGACATGGAACTGTCACTCGGACGATGTTAGGAATTAACTAGTTAGGAGGTCAGAAATCTCGTTTGACGACACGAACTGCGCGGCTGGGTGTCTTAGAACAGGGTCGATCACCAGCCTCTGGCGATCATTCAGTTTCGGGCGGAACAACCTGTCGACCGTTGTCAACATCGCGTATTACAGTACTTCCACTCGTACGACAATTTAGGTATCGATCCGCACTGAACGGTGAGTTCAGCGCCACAATGTACATCTATACGCTGAGACGCTTGATGAAGAGATACGGCAATATTTGCAAAAATTAGACCCCAGAAATCACGCCACCCATGCCAGCCATCGACGCCACTCAAGAACTTAGTTCAGACCCAGGCGCAATCGCAGAACATGCCGAGACGTGAGTCAGAACAAAATGACCGCATGGAAGAGGAGTCAGATGGATACTATTGTTCGACGGACCCGATAAACCAAAATGCGGCCAATTCACTCGCATCTATGCCGCTGCGGTCATTCGTACTTCAGAAGCCACTGCACGCGACATACGGACCTGCTGCGGGTCTTCAGTAGCGAATTCCCAACGTATAAGGTTTACAAGGGGACTACCACTTTGAATTGTGCCAATTATCTTTTCCCTCGATGGCAGATTTTGCGGTCGAACTTCGTATGGGCTCAAGGGAATGGTATCATTTTCTTGGCTGTCAGTTGTCAGCTGTAAGTCTCACGGCTTCTCTGCATCTGCATATCTGAGCGTGCACGAATTCGAAGACGTCTCA
>NW_012133263.1:0-3967 GCF_000313525.1 Fibroporia radiculosa | reverse complement strand
CCCCCCCCCCCCCCCCCCCCCCCCCCCCGCCGTATCCCCTTGGAATTTGGAGTGTAGGGCCGTGATCTTCGCCGCAGCGCGCATGATCAAAATCCAAGACGATTCACCGGGGCCGCAGTGAAGTTTGAACCTTGCGATGAGCAACGGCAGGAGATTCAATACCGCCGTTCACCTCCCACATTCCTGCCCACTCTGTGTTTCACAGCACATGCGGCGAACACGACAGGCCTGTGCTGATATCATTGCGGTCGATGTGCACCGCGGGATATGAGCGTCACGCGCTGATTATCCACTGTATGGGCGGCGACCGCAGCCGGGTTCAGTAGTGGACTACCATACTGTAACCTGCTATGAGCCCTGCCACTCGTGTCGGCAACTACTGCTTTGTACCCCGTTCACCATCGCCCACCAACCCGGCCAGAGGCGTCGTTTGTGGAAGTGGGCAAATGACCTAGTAGCGACATGGCAAGTGGGTCCGCCGTGAACGTTTCTCATGCGATGATGCTGGTATACCGACCACATTATCTCTGGCATCCCCCCCACTTCTCGCACTAGCCGCAGAATGATTTCCATACACGCCGTCTTCTCCACGAGCCACAATGATATATCGTCAATCGCTATTTCAAGTGGCTGTAGTCCACGACGGAGAGCCTAGTAATCGTCGATATTTTCACCCAGAGTACGGCCGGGAACGCCTCAACGGTAGAAAGATGATCTCAGGCGTGTCTGGGGGGAGCGTTGTCTGGTGGTGTCTCTCTAGTCTTTTTCTCTACGAGAGCTAGGATATTTATTTCGGTTTGATCCCGTTGTATGCATTGCAGGTATGCTCGGCTGGACAAGAAGACCACCCACTCCATGTGGGCTTATTCGCCTCAAGCATTTCACTATAATATAATCCGTCGCCACTGGATCGCAGTTTTCAAATAGGCTCTGGCATCTATTGGCACTACACATATTCCTCGTTCTTGGCGTCCCAATTTTTCGAAGCTCCTTATACTGCTCAGACAGAGATTGCACACGGGAACGACGAGTGTAGTGGATAGACGAGTGTAGTGGATAGCAGGGGAGGGTATCACAGATTCCAGGCGTGGGCCCATACTACAGGATCATTTGGGAGAGATACATGAAGGATTTAGTCCTCCGTTTTTTTGGATCAGTTATGCAGACAGATTGAATGTAGAAACCAAGCAAAAATCTATTGCCCCCTTCGCGCTGACCACTTTTTTTGGGTCCCTTTATTGTCCGCGAGGGCCGAGCCCCATGTAGACAGTAAATATATCATGTGTAGGTAGCGTTGTATGACAATCGTATTCGCAACAAAGACATTGAGGAACGCTAACCGCTTGCACTGTGAGCCCATGTGCAATTGCGTTGTCGAAGAAGAACTAGTATCATGACGAGAAACGTAGCACGGGGCAAATGAGATCATAACCATCGTAAAGATACCCGTAAAGACCAAGATGGCTCGAGCTAGCAAGACCGCAACGGCGAACAAGTAAATGTCGTAAGCAAAAATCAAGAACGCAGCTGATCCCCTTAAGTCGATTTGAAATGAAGCGAAAACCCCTCTACGGCCACCTGTGCATCGTCATAGAACGTGTTCAACAAATTCTGTTCGTGATCATCCAAGCCATCCAAGTCGTTGGAGGGCAGCGCGATTCGCTCTCCCTTCTCCATCATTTCCGAAACACCTCGCTTGAACCTATTCCACACCTCTGTGTCGTTGGGAATTAAATCCTCCAAGACCCTTTTGGGGTTGTTTGGCTGCAGCAGCAAGCAAGCGAGGACAGCCATGGTCGTTCGAGTGCCGACGTCAAATCGCTTTTTGGGAGGGTTGCTCAAGACGTGTTGCATCAGAATTTCTCTCTGGATTTTGTCCTTGTCGAGCGACGATAGCCAGGAATTATATCCCCAGGAAACAGCCATGGATATCACAAATAGAATCTGGCCGAAGAGCGTGGCTTGGGGTACAAGGAGCAGCTGCGCGACAAATTGAATGGTCAACAACATGGATGCCAATCCGATATTGTTGTATGCGGGTTCGCTCTTGAAACGTAAGGAGAACCGTCCTCTCGTGATCGAATTAACCGCATTCTCATCGCCTTTCAGGATGACGATCCCCGATTCGCCGACAAGCATCCCGTCCCCCGGCGGAATGCCTGGCGCAGGTTTCGGATGAGTGAAGGCTAGCTCCCCCGACCCAACGACCCAGCATGCTATGCCGCTCGCGATGACACCGAACAGGATCAGGGAGAAGGCGTACCAGTCTTGGAACAGCCCACTTAGGACACACGTGGCAGCGCTGGCGATAATAGGTATGCTGGCCAAGAGGACAGAGTGCGTCCGAAGTAGGCGCGGGCGCATCACGCTACTTGGCGCTTGCTCTAGTTCCACGACCGTAACGAACACCCCAAAGCCCTGTCGCCCTGGAAATTTGATCCCCTTTGTGTCCTCGCATTCCTGCATCAACAGTGCCCCAAGGTGACCAGAGTTGGGAATCACGGTTCCCGATTGGAACGACCGGAATCGTGGGCCTTTTTTGCCATCCAGCCCGAACAGCGTAGCGGGGTCTGTGTTTGGACCTGGGTACAGCCCGTCCCAGAACCTGGAATTGGCGAGCTGGCCGTATGCCTTGGAGATCTCGTAGGCTCCAGGAGAATTATACCAGCCCAACCACCTCCGCCCCTCATACACATGCACAGTTGCCATGGCCGAGACGGCCTCGGGGCCGCCAAAGAATCCTGCAACCCCGGATGTATCGAGAGAGAACTGAGAGTCTTTGAGCGGCAGGGGAGGTATGTGACGGCGGATGGCAGCCACGTTGGAAGATGCCGAGCGCAAGTTTGGGAGATACATGCTGTAGCAGGGTACGATTAGTCGGTGTACTGCAACACAATAGTCTTGAGAATGAAAAGCAAAAACGTACAAGGGAAACATATTGGATTTTTGCAGTAGCCGAGATCCTGGCCGCGCCTTTGGCAGCTTCCCCGTGAATGGAGCCCTTTGACGACACGCTAAGTTATACTCGCTCCACCCAATTGATACCCCACTGGCAGTTGTGTAAGCCCTATAAGCCAGCACCAATACCAACGAGTAGTAGGTTCAGGGGAAAGGAAGGTTTAATGGACGTGTGGTCTGGTGGCCCTAGTACATATGCCGTCCTGGGCGCTGATTCTTGTCAGACACTGATGCACCTCAACAAACAGACCATCCTAGAACGTATTGGACAATAGACAGACATGAAGGAGCGAAACAGGCTCGTACTCGAGATCTATCCCGCAGGTTGCGCGAGACCACATAAGTGTCGTCTCGTACCGTGTCCGAACCTAGCAGAGAACCCCCCCTTCCAGAGGCGCCCAATAGGTGCCCCATGTGATGGTCACACTGGCCTTTTTTTAATTATTTGTTATTTAGTTATTTATTTATTTTAATTCCAGGGGTTATACTCCATTCCATAGGGTACTTGCAGAGTGTAAATAAATGTCTACTGCGGGGCGGTAGTCACCCCGAACCGTCCCCCTCCCCTGCAAGCGAAAGAGGGAGCGTTTCCGCGTGGGAAGACTCCATGCTCGTCCTGCTGTCATGCTCATCAATGAGATATTCAGCCAGCTGCATGTCTGCATTAAATGCTGGCGGCAGGTACATCAGGGTCTGGTTCTTCCACGCCTCAATCAACCTAGTTGCCATTTGATCAGCATTGTAGTCCTGTATGAAGAATTCAAAATCCTTAGAGTCAGGATGTACATCAGAGGGATCCATATTCATCCTCTCGTAAAGCACCAAGAATGCAGATATCCGCAAGATGGTGTGGGCATACAGTAGAGCATTTGAAACTGAGTAATGGTCTCTGCTCTTGTTAAGGGACCTAATGACTGAGGATCAGGAGTTTGACTGATAACTGTTACTGGGACTTATACTGTTACAGCCTGGAGGGGGGTTTCCTTTTCTTTCCTAACTATTCGTCATT
>NW_012133262.1:20965-136011 GCF_000313525.1 Fibroporia radiculosa | reverse complement strand
GCCGTCGTTCGCCATAGGCGCAGTCCCGCCGTCGCCCCCCTCGCCAGCCCTGCCGCACGCTGATGAGAGACGTGGCTCGCCCAGGGAGCCCTGCCGACGCCCGGAGTGCTGTCGTGCCCGCTGTATATGTTAGCAGAGCGACGAATAAAATAAGGTCACTCACTGGCACGCACAAACGTGTAGACCGTTTCTGACAGACCTTGGTGGCGACGATATGCGCGAGTGCCGTGGTATTCTGACCGTCGCAGCACTTGCCGCACGTTGTGCCCCCGCGCTCTCCAACTGCACAGATGACGCAAGCACATATATTTCGGGATGTATCGCTTCGACACGTACAGCTATCGTACCAGCCCACCGACAGATATAGCACAACAAATGGCCCACAAAAAATTCTACGAAGACCAAACACGCGAGGCACGACGTCAAGCACAAACAGACGGACGGACGGATAACCGAGAAGGATAAATTTAATTTTTCCGCGGGTGAGAACGAGAACGGCGAAGGTAACCTGGTGTGACTGGGTGAAACGAAAAGGGAGAAGCACCCCCGTAAGCAGAGGGTTTCCGAAGAGCAACATATCGTACAAGCCCTAATGGCATACTACATGTACATGGAAGAGGCAGGCGACAAAGCACTATCGCCGCCAGGGCGGTTCCCAACATCGACGAGCGAACAGCCAAATTGCGGTGGGAACAAAGGGGTGGAAGGGAATTGGAAGGAGCGGGAAATCATTGTACAGAAAATGCAAAAGAAAGTGCTGGCACTACGCAACGGCCGCGCGTGCGGATAATGAGACGATACCGACAGATATAAGCGAAGGTGGATAACGGGTGAACCGTCGACAATCCGAAATCCAAGCAAGAATAGCGAATGTGGTGCCGCTTACAGCAGCGCGAGAATGATGAAAGCAGTGAGATGACATCCACAGGTGAAGACCCGTGTGTAGTGATATACCGTTAGATTAGATGTGCGATGTGCAGACGGTGAATGTACATTCTTGTTGAGCAAAGCAGAGCTGATTAGTGAGGACGGGGAGCGTATGGATACAGTTGGGGACCGCGCCGATGAGGTTCACTGCAGCTGGAATGCGCTGTCAAGTCCAAGACCGAAGCCGGAGCCGGGCTCGCCGTATGCCTCGGGCGCAGGCGCGATCATACTCCCGAACGAGATCTTGCGCGCGATAGTGCGCGAAGGGAGTTTGGCCCCACCGGTTCGGCGGAGAGACTTGCCTCGAGGAACTTGGGGTGTAGATGGGGTCCCAGGCGTCATCGGTACTTCAAGAGCGTGAGGTCCTCGAGCAGTCAGTAAATCACCAATTCTTGAGGTGTGCAGCAGATTGAAATTGTCAGTACGAAGAGAGTCTCTTGTTGTGGGAGGATTACGATCGGGCTGGGGATGAGGTAGCTCACCGCCCAGAATGATGGGGTTTCGCTTGAGGTTAGTCCTGGGCTTAGTAGTTCGTCGAGCGGATGTCTCTTTATTAGCCCTGGGGGACTTATTTACCGTCTCCTGATGAGATTTTCGGCGAGACTTTGGCTTTTCCGGAGAAACGCTGGGCGAAGAGGTTGGAAGAGGAGTCGGGGATGCCGCCTTCACGCGGGCCTTCTTTGCTTTCATACTCCGCATCTTCTCTTCCTCATCAGATGATGTCGCTTCTGAGTCCCTACCACTCTGGCTCATGGCTCCCGAACTACGTTTTGGAATGGTACCAAAGGACGGTGCACGCTTGAGGGACTGTCCAGGACCATATACTCTAGATCCAGCAAACGAATCGGCGCGCTTGACACGCTGCACTCGGGGATCGAGAACGGGGAGGATGAAAGAATCGGATGAATTAGACATATCCGACATAGATCTCCGCATGTGCGCGTTTCTAGAATCAGAATTGCTAGAATTGAGCGTAGTTGAGCTCGGAGTTGAGGGGAAGATTCCTCTTCGGCGGGCCATGCCGAACGAAGGAGATGAGGGGCGGGAAGATATAGATGGATGGGAACGATAAGAAGGGTTAGGAATGGTGCGGTCAGAGCTTTGCAGGCGACGGGAGAGGCTGGTGAGAGGGGTCAATCCCAAAACCCACTGAAGAGGCCAAAAGAAAACTCACCGAGTGATTTTGTCATTGTCCATCAAATTAGGTGGTGCCATTTGCATAAAGTCCATACTTGACTGCCTGTACAGAGGTCTTTTCGGACCGCTGCTTGTTGACTGCTGTTGCGCATCAGGATCACTGGCATCTTCCTCAGCAATCGTGTCACTGGCTCCGTCGCTGGCGGCCTCCTTTGCGCGCATTCGTGCGAGTTCGACTATTTTGGCACGTGTTGCACGGAGTGAGTGTGGCCAACCAACGGACCCCTTCGCCTGAGATACACCCCGCGCAATCTTGTCGAGCAAATTTGATGGGGGTACCGGGCCATTGAATGGGGTAAGTAAGTGTGCAGGAAGGGCATCCAAAGTCTGTATGAGCATTATGTAGGAAACGGGGGAATTGATCATGATCAGTGGGTCTGAAACGCGCTACTCAACGCGAATAAGACACGTACCCTTGAGAGAAGCCGCGTCTGCTCTACGCTCCATTCTACCTCCATATCATCTGCGCCATCATAGTTGGAGCTGTTCCAACTGTCGCTACTGTTTCTGTTCGCGCCAGAAGCTAACAACGGCAAGGGAGAACGACTGTTGGGAGGTGTGTGCGGAGACCCGCCTCGAGGAAGGGCGGTTTGTCTGCGGGTCGCACGTTGAGAGACCGGGAGAGCGAGCGGCGGTACGGCAGCAGGCGGCCGTCGTTGCATACTGTCCTAGTTAAAAGGAGAGAAAATCACGGAAAATGGGCAGGAGGGATAGAGTACGGAAACAATGGGAGTGATAAACGGGCGCTTAGTCAGTAGTCCGAACCACCCCCAATGCCACGTTCCAGTTTAGGGCCGGCAAAGTCGCGTTTCGGCCATTTCCGATCACGCCACCAGCGCGTCGACCATGTTGAACTTTCTTAGGCGCCAGCCAGCGCACTCTGCACGAGCACAAAAATGTGAAGAAAACTCGCCTTGCCGATCACAAAACACGCTTTTGTCTTGCACAAATGACGTCGATGGGCCTGAGACCATTGGCAACCGGCACATCAGAATCCCAAGATATTTTACGTGAAGAGGGCGGCACGGGAGCTGCGGCCCACACAGCGCCAACGAGAGCCAGTCGTGATATGTCGCAGCACGCAAGCACTGCGTCCGAGTTGGATCCTAGCGTGTCTCGAGTGAGTCAGACTCGCCAAATGTGTCGTGGGCACCAGTTTCAGACAGAAGGAGCCAGGGGGGACAACCCGGTTGGTCGAATCTAAGTCACCCAGTGTAGCAGACATACGATTCAGCCTAGTCTGGGAAACAACGGTCCTGAGACATCGCTGGGGACGGACAGGGCGAGTCGTGCAGCGATGAAAGTGTGAAGCAAGGACGAAAGCGGTGGTTATGGGGTCGATGGCAAAAGAAATTCATGCGCCACCATCAAAGTGCTCGTTCACACTCGAGTCGTCACAATCAGATATCGGGGCATGAGCATGTCATCTTGTCCATGCAAGGGTCAATTTTGGTACCGCAACCGACATGCGGTTCAGCTCGGGCTTCCACAGGGCCCTCATGTCGGCAGAACTTTACTGTCTATCTACAGTAACCCGAGAAAGCAGCCCGTTGTGAACGTCAAACAACAAGGCGCCACATCACGACAGTCAAATACAAATCCCAATTCACACCCTGTTTCTAGGATGTGGTGTATTCATTGTCCTAGCATCTTCCCCTCCCTTGTAAATGAGCAACCGACAAAGCAACTTCTCTGTATAAGCGGACCCGTAGCTCGACGTTCAGAACGCCGATTAGACTGCATTTCGCCTCAACCTCGCCGCGGAGATTCGTCGGAATTCCCGCATGGAGAATAGCATATGATGCCCACTGTCAAAACAAGCACAGAAGAGGAACCGCTGACCAGAATCAGCGATGATAGAAAGCAAGACTGATAACTCAGCGGAGTCGTGGTTTTCATGAAGTCGGAATCTGGCGGGCCACTGGGAAAAGCATGAGGGCGAGTGTCGCCATTGGCCGATTGCGCTGGTATCATTCGGATTACGCCATGGTCCCGTAGAGTTCTGTCGCAACAGATCAGTGAAATTAGTGGGACAGGTTTAGGGAATCGTAGAAAAGCCTAAGCGCCGTCGGTGATCATGCGACAACAAGGAATACCTGGGTCACCGGTTGCGGAGTGCCAGTAGGATTTCGGCAGATACTGTACAAATTCAATGAGTGTGCTTACCGTGATGGCTTAGAAACCGACAGTGTCAAATAATTGAGACATCTGTTTACCGGCCGCCTTCCTTCCCCCATGCTCTACGTCATCCCTCAATTGTAGCTGTGAGAGAGATCAGACGCAAGGTGCTATTGGGGAGGAGTACCACATGAACCCAGTCCTATTACATTTCACTCGGCCTGTGGAAGACAAGTCAGGGAAGAGAAGCCGGGCGGGAGTTCGGTACCGCGATGCAAAAGTCGCCACCTCCATATTTCTGAATTACTCCCAGCGGTAGGTATTTCTTCTAAATGGCTTGTAGCATGTACACCTACCACGACCGTTGCTCGAGTACTTCGCCTGCGCGGAACTTGTCAGGTTCGGCGCAAACTCATATCGATGAATGGAAGGTCGGAACACTAGTACAAGGTACCCGCTATCACTCCCGGTGGAAGAACCATCTCGTAAAAGATGAAAAGTCTGTGAACCAACAGGGAGCGACCTACCGTGAGATTCGGCCAAGTTACCATCGTGTGCAATACCTAGATCCGAACTCACCACACTATGGCTTGCATGTCCTGAGAAATCCACCCATCGTACCGTTCAATGAAGGTCGCAGAGCACTACGGGTTTCTTTCATCTTCGATAACTCCCATAGCTATGGTATGTCCGCAGCTTCGAAGGACATGAGCGCGGGCGCTCGCTTCCATGCATCTGAAAGAGAACAAAACAATTACAAGAACACAACACATATATACAAACGTGAGCCAGGGAGTATGCAACGAGCGCAGGGTTGGAAATACACAACAAAGGGAACAGGTCGGCAACTCAGCTCTTCGTTGCCATCTTCCTCGTAAGGCTCCTCAGCCTCTCTGCACCCCTCTTTCGCCGTTCGATGTCGACATCCACGCTCATGCTTCCCTTGCCAAAGCCAGCATTCGGTTTCGGAGCGACCGTGTAGCTGCCCAGCTCCCGCTGGGGGATCATAACCGCGTTCTTCCGCACGCGGTTCTTGTCGGTTTCCCTGGCGCGCGCAAGGATGGTATTCAGTCGCTCACCACCACGGGCACCTTCGCCGTCTCCTGTTTGTGCGGTGGGGACAATGCGGTCCCTGTAGGAAGCACTGCGCTTAATGATTGGCCGGGACCACGCAGAGATGAGATCATTGGCGTGGCGTGCGATGTCAGCAGTTACCCGTTTGGATTTGGTGTAGAAGATGACCACGCGCCCCAGCCCTGATTCCTTTAGGGCACTGCTATCAATGTATTCCATCTTCTTTAGGATAGGGAAGAACTCTTTCTGAATGTCCAGTGCAGGAAGGGACCTGTCAGGAAGAGGTTCCAGCCATCTTCGTACTCCCTCCAGGAGGTTATTGTCAGTTATCGACTGTGAGAGAGAATTCCTAACAATTTTGTGAGCCTGCAACACGAAAACAATTTGGCACCAGTAGCACGTACTTTCGCAGCACTTCCATTACCTGGGAAAGCATCCGCAACTTAGCGGTGGCGGGAAGCTTTTCTCGATTAGACTGATCGTCATCCTGAGCAGCAGACAACATTGCTTCTCGGAGGCGGGACACTTCCTCGTCAGCGTATCTGTCAAGCACATCCTCGTCATCCTTTTTCTTTCTCCTAGACTTTGAAGATTTTTTGGGTTTCAATATGGCCTCAATTTGCATGTCCAATCTCAATTTGCTGGCTAAAGGACGCTGTGAGCCCGGTCGTGCATGTGCAATATAAATACACACCTTGCTCTGGGGGAAGCTGGCTGAGATCTATCTCGTCCAGCTGCTTGCGTTTCCGCTTCCTCTGCTTCGGCTGTCGCTCCCCCTCCTCCGCCACACGCCGACTTCGCCGCCTGCTCTGCTTCACCTTCGCGGCAGCTTTCTCTTGTACGTACTCATCCCCAGAATCCCCCGACGACTCGGCATCGTCAGGTATACCAGATGAGGCCCGCACATTGCGGCGCGGCGGGGGCTCTGCAAAAGAGCACAATGGTTATAGAATCCAAAAGAAAAGAGCGTAATGGCTTACCGTCCTCCTCGGGTGAAGAGAGCTCGTCGTCTGAATCACGTCCGAAGATTTGCTCCTCGAGGTCAAGATGGCCCTTGTCTCGCTAACGAGAACATTGGTTTCAGGACATATCAAAAGCGAAAAATCATACCTCCATAGCTCCTGGCCCTAGGATCCGGATTTCACAGAGGTAAATGCGGTCGAGGGGAAACAGTCACCGTGTGACAATCAACCCTAATGTGTCACACTCACTCAGCGTGTGACCACCCCTTCGACTCTTATAGAAACTTGTAAGCTCGAGATTCAAGTTTAACTTTCTCCAGAATCTAGACACTCACATCCCTATGAATGGCGCGTAATGTAAGCGACTGATATTTTGCGCGTGAATGAAGAGTGGTTATTTATTTAGTTCTCAGCCTTGTGGGCTACGTCAGATTTACGGTGTCTATGCATGGTTCATGCATAGCCTGAACTTGAGGCCAGTATCCGCTAGTTCAGCAGTTTCTCCGAGCCCTCACTTCGTGTACGCGGCTTTGGTCCTCGGAGACGTATTGTTCTCATTTCTGCATCCTAGCATGATGCACACGACACTCGATAATTTACTCCTTAGCAGCTCGCAACGGGTATGTGAAGTTACACGTACTTGCTGAAAGAAAACATACATTATGAAAATCTTACAACTTGTCAGACGTAGTAAGGTAGGGCGTCTCATTTGCGCAGCTGTATGTGTAACACTACGAACATGCTGGAACGGCGTGCTAGGAGTGGATTCTCATACGGCACATCACCTAGATGCCAAGCGCTCGCGCATCCAACAGTGCGGTGTTCTAGTTTCCACAAAAGCCCGATGCGTAACTGTATCATTAGGGTTTGAGTTTGTGGTGGAACAAAGTGGAGCCACTGGCGAGATTTTTCGGCCTCATGAAGGCTGCGAAGGCTGTTTGGCGTTCACCAAGATATGCTCGCGCTGCGCCGTAGTCTATGACGAGAAGGTAATTCCTTTTGGGTGTAACTAGTAGCTCTTTACCCCCCTGTAGCCGCCCGAGACCACAGGAAGGCGATGCCGTTAAGCTTTTGCATGGCTTTTGCAATAGCCTCACTTTCAGACGATATTCCTTTTGGGTGCAACTAGTAGCTCGTTAACCCCCTGTAGCCGTCCCGAAACCACAGGAAGGCGATGCCGTTAAACTTTTGCATGGCTTTTGCAATAGCCTCACTTTCAGACGGTATTCCTTTTGGGTGCAACTAGAAGCTCGTTACCCCCCTGTAGCCGTCCCGAGACCACAGGAAGGCGATGCCGTTAAGCTTTTGCATGGCTTTTGCAATAGCTTCATTTTCGGACGAGAGACGTTTCATCTTGGGACCGTGCCGAAATGACGAGAGTGTATGGCCACAGTCAATATTAGTGGATTTGTATTTGTAAATTGTGCCAAAACTTACCGGACGCGAGCTCGAGCGTGTGTGAGACGCGGTCTTTACATTGTCAAAGGCGTATGGAAGCGGAGAGAAGCGTACCTGGCTGATATGAACAGACTTCTGTGGTCGATCGAATCCCGCGTCCGCGACGCGGTGCACGCAGCCACCGCTCTGGCAATGGCGAGGACGGCGAGGAGAGAGGAGAAAAGACTGACATAAGCCCGGGCCGAGGTGGTGTGAGTGTTGGAGCCAAGAATAGGTGAGCGTCAGAGCAGCCGCGCGGGGCTGCGACACTCGCATCTTCCGTCAATTATTAAGTATGCATCCTCGACATTTCCCTCTCGTCAGCTGAGCTGTCTCCCATCTTTCTTCCTCCCCCCATGGCCACAGAGATTGTCGCGCCCATATCTCCTTTTCTGGGTCGCTCCCTACAGTCAATGCTGGACACCCCTTCCCCCATGTCTCCCAACCATGCAGACCGGCCCCTTCCGGCCATCCCACGCACGCCAAAAAGTATGGCACACCATTCCCTCCCACCCTCTCCGAAAATCAGCATATCCTCGTTCAAAAGGAGGTCTATGCTTGAGGCGGGACCCTCAAAATCCCGCACACTGCTACATCCGACCTTTGGCTCTCGTCGCGCACTAGGTCGCCTACTGAAGCAGCACGGTGTGCTCGCCAATCTACTCGATCATTTGACTTGGGGCGACTTCCATGCTCTTGCAAGCAGTTGCAAGGATTTTAGGCACGGCATGATCGACTCTTCAGACTGCAGAGATGTGATTCTTGCCCGCTATGTTCCTGGGTACAGCGATGCCATCCACGATGGCGACCGGCAGGAAGTCACGGTTAATTTCCATGATCTGACTTTGCTGGGTGAGTTTCTTCTACTCCTTCCAATCCTCCGACTGACGCAAGAGCACACAAAGTGATGTCCCAGTTTGTTTCTCTGCACAAATACCCCATGCATGCGCTGTCCGTGCTCAACAACCTCGCCGCACAGTCCTCGAACCAGTTCGAGCTCTACGAGGCCACCGCAAAGTATATTGCCCTCACGCAAGCCCACTCTCGCTTCGTCCTCCTTCTGCAATCTCTTGTCCACAGTGCTCCCATGGCTCATTACATCGACGACCCCGAGGACAGCTTCGGTTCCTTGGCGTCCCCAGACACCAGAGCCCCACCGTCGCAAGGTGTACGCGAGTTGGTCTTCCCTGCACCCTTGTCGTATTTTGGAGCTGGCAACTCGCCTGATGTCGCACAACTCAATGTCGCACGCCCAGGTGGAGTTAGAAGCAAGCTGCGCCGTCCAACCGCTGACAGTGTCAACACTGTCGTGCCTCGGGCGCTCTCACTTAGCCCTACGCGTGCGTCCAGTGATTTTCAAGCCTTACTCGGTCACTCGGACCCGCGAAAGGGCAAAGGTCGGCGGATGTCCGTCTTTGGGGCACCCAAGGTCCCACCACCTCCGCCATCGTCCCAGCCTGCTGCAATTCGGTATGCCAGTGGTTGGCAACGGTCATCAAAGGTGCTGGTAATGCCGCCGAATGGCAGTGTTCGTCTGGCCCAGAACGTAACGTCAGTGTCGGAGGATGATCTTAAGGCTCCGAAACGGCGCTTCACGACAGCGACAGCCTCCAGCGAGTCATCACTGCTCAGCCCCCCGTCGTCGAGGAGCAACACCGAGCATACGGACAGGAGCTGGTCGCCAGGCCGCCGAAGTTCTCCCAAAGATCTGCCTGCACCACCTCCTCTTCCCGCTACGCCTTCTGTACCTCGCGGGACATCCGCTCACGACCTCTATTTGGCAACTTCTCGCGCCCGTGCGCCCGTGTTGCGCACGTTCGTGCCATGCACGGAGTTGAATGATACGGCCATCGCCGCATGCGAAGAGCAGCTTGTCGACGCGGGTCTTTGGGAGCATCTCTCCGTCGGTGACATCATTTGCAACTTTGGATACGTCCCGCCCGTTGAAGAGGAGCGTCGTGGCTCGTCAGGAGCGGGAAAACAGGTGTGGCTTCTGTATGAAGGCTCATGTCTTGTCCCGTACGCCCCTCCGAACCCGCCGCCTGTAGAGGATCCACTCTCACTGCCCTCTCCGCTGTATTATTCTCACATCCTGCCACCGTTCAGCAACCCGGTGTACATCCTCTCGCTACCTGCTCTCCCACAAGGCATCTCATCTAACGGGTACGAGCGCGGGCACAATCCCCACCTGCAGCTCACCCTCTCTCACGTGCCATCCCGGGTGCGGAGCCCCCACTCGCCATCTGGACATGCCCTTGTGCGCAAATACGTGTGGATTGCGCGGTTGCCCTACGTCGGCCCGGGATCGGGCGCCGCTGCGGGGCTCGGCAAGGGCTGGCAGGGCGAGTGGATGCTCGAGGGGGAGGGTACGCGGGAGGGCCGGCAGAGCCTCCTGGACGCCCTGAGCGATGGCTCGGGTCTCACCCGCAGGGGCAAATGGGAGGTCGTGCGCGACAAGTCCGGAAGCGGACGGCTGTGGATGAAGTAAGTTGTTTCCGCTGTTTTGTTTCATGAACGGTTGATTTACGCGACGCGCGTCAGGCTGCTCGTTCCTAACATCGATCACCACAACCTCACGGAAGACATCATTAATTTACCTCCATCTAAAACTTCGGCTGGACACTGACATGGGACGCTTTACTGGACGCTGGACGGCTTGGTAGAGACCGTTATTTTTGTGCACCGTATATACCATCTACCTAACTAGCTTCACTTTTGCATCACTGCTACTAACCATCTACGCTTCATCTGTCCGGCATCATGATTTATACGTATCACATCCCCTCTTGAATATTTCCCTACGCATCACATGGTTAATCGCCTCGTCTGCGTGTTGCTGCTGTGTATTACGGAATGCTCGTCGGACTGTTTGCTGTACAATTTGGACTGCTAACTGACGTGTGGTCGTTTAGCATGTAATCGCTCCACTGTCTCCACCACATTCATATGGATCTATGGGCTTTACTTTGTTTGTAGCTAGTTACGGGTACAACAAGTACTGTACATGTGTTGTGGACTACTGCAACTTTAATGCATTCTCTTCTCTCTGGGGCAGGGCATCATATACAGTAGTCGAGGTGAGGGCTTATTGTTAGACGAGGCGTGCGATGTCAGTGTTGACGAAGTACGAGGCGTCGAAGCCACCGGCGGGGCTGTTGATGAATCCAGCCTGCTCCAGCACACTGTGGGGCATACACTGCTCAGCATGATCCATTTTCCGACTCCACAGGTACTCACCCCAGCGTATCTGTGATTACCTGAGTAGGAATCGCTGCACAATCTTGAGACCACGCAACCGTCTTCAGCCAAGCCTGGGAGCTCGGTCAGACGCCATCTCACAGGGCACAACGTCATGGAACGTACTCTGATGTCCTCTTCGGGATAGCCGAACTTCGCTTTGATGAAGTCGACATCGTCCTGCTCTCGCTTCTCCGGCGAATCGAACGTGCGCACATACGTTGTGAGTGTGGTGAGGAACGTGCGTAGTTCCACGTCTGCTGCGCGCGTTGGATGCGCTGCGATGAGCCACGAGGGCCAAGGGGTGGGCACGGAGCCGATCTGTCCGTGAGGGTGATGAAATTTAAGCAGAGCAGGTGGAGGAGGAGGGGAAATGGACGTACGAAACGAGCTTCACCGGCATCGACGAAGGGCTTAGTGGTAAACCACTCCCACATGAAAGCGCTGGTTGACCCGTCGTTCACCGAGTCGATGAGTCCACGGATATCATTATTCACTTGAGTCAAGTCCAGGGATGGTGAGCTCAGTACGAACCATAATGGTCAGACCTACCTCTGAACTGCAGCTTATCCGTAGGCCAACTCTGCTGGAGCGCCATCACATATGCCATCGTCTGACTCCCACTGAAGCGCATACATCCCAGTCAGTCACACTTTGATTTTGATTTCAGAGGTACGAAACGAACCTTCCATATCGCGAGATGCCGATGGCCGTTCCCTGCAAATCCGCGATCTCGTTATACTTTGTCTCCTTGCCGGTGATAACTGCCCTGAACCAGAAGCAACTCGGTTAAGAAGGCCCGAAGGAGCTCGATATCGGGAAATACGCACCAGTTCAGCGGAGTCGTAACATAGCTGCCGACGAGCCTGTAGTGCTCCGAGCCCTTAGCAATGCCAGAGATCAGAGGATCCGTCAGGGCTCTGTAATGATGTTCACGCTACATCAGGTCCGAGCTGCCGCTCAGAAATGAGGTCAGACTTACACCGCGACATCGATCTCGTTGTTTGTCAGTCGATTAATCAACTGGCCTGTACCACCTACAAGCACCAGTCCAGCTTATCAGTACATGGTCGACGTAGGGTACGTTTACATACTCACTCGGGCACTCCACCAACGTGAGCGTCTTTCCTCCATCGGCTTCTGCGTACTGTAGAAGGGGCGACGAGAAGTGCTCGCGGACTACCCCATGTCAGAACGGATCCTCTCGTCGATACACGAGCTCTCCAGACCTACGCACCATACCCAATTCTCAGAGGCATCTTGAGCGTCGCGGCGAGATGGGAGTGGTGCGGAAGAGAGGACTGCTCCGAAGAGCTTGCTCAGCGCGACCCGCAGATTCACGCAGTCGGAATGCAGCAAGATCGGCTGGAACGATCTAATCTAATCACGAGGAGACGTCATCGATTCACCGTTCGGTCTTTCAGCTACAGCGGCCGAACGGAGAACTCATTCGCAGATGCGCAGTTGGACGAAACACACGATTTTGGAGACCTTACAGTAATCCGCAACAAGCCATGGTGTAGAGCATGGAAAACAAAGAAGCAGGTTGAGTCGAGACAAATACACGAAGGAAGTCAAGCCCGACCCATTATTGAATGACGATCATCCAAGCTAGTATAGAGTAGAATAGTCTAACAGAAAACCTGTTCAGTCGGAGGAACGAAGGAGTCCTGACCGCCGTGACTTACAAAAGAGGATAGACGGCGAGCATCGTCCGCTGTTTCTCCAGCTTCGTACCTTCCAGGAAATTTCTCGATGCTAGCAATAGTGAAGAGGCTGAGAATAAACACAGGAGGACGAAACAGCCCAAACGCACCCCATATACACCACGCCCAAGCTGCCAATGTGATAGGGGCCCGGACGTAGATCAAATGCACAAACACTGCTACTAGCGCAGCCACATTCAAAGGCGCAACACAGTAGCCAAACGCGCAGAGGCCTTGGAAGAAAGAGCTAGAACAAAGAATAAGATATTCCAGGATATTCGCAAAGTCTAACCGCTTACACTCGACCGCCTAAAAGCTATTTAAAGTGTCTCAGCGGCATTCCATACCAACAGACACTGCGACACTGCGCTTACTTTGGCTTGAACAGTTACTACTAGTGAGCCAAATGTCATGATGCACACGACACTGGAGAAAATAGGGAGAGACTGCGATGGCGAGGCCTTCAAACACATAGATGATAGTGAGGACAACATAAGAGAAATTCGACGGACATCACTGACCCTAATGGTGAGCAAAATGCCTAGCGTCAAGCCGATTACTAGTGGACCCCAAAGATCCCAATCCCTGTTAAGACTGTCAGGGTGACACAGCATGAAATTGACGTATGGACACTAACCGAAGGACCTCTCGACTTCCTGCTTTTGGGGGGTATAGTACATGTACTGTCTTTGTATAAATAGAAAGTAGATCTCTCCCCTAAAGAGCAGCCTTAGTCCCTTAGGTACGCTGGTTAACTAGGGAACAGATACTAACAATGGTGGTTGACACAGGTTCATCGAGAGTATCGACTCCTGTATAGCTGAAAAGCGCATCGAATAAGCGAGGCGAAGGATACATAAATACAATTTACACCAACCGCATCTCGACCTGAACGCCGCCGACTGTGCTTCGGGCTGGCCTTGGTCCAACATTCGGCGCACTCCCTATGTTCCCAGAGACAGGGCTAGTGGGGAAGTTGGCAGCAGAGGCAGATCTTGGTTGTTCTGGAGCCCGACCTTTTCCTTTATTAATGTGCGGAGACAGCGGAGTAGCCAGTGAAGGATGCGTGAATCCCGGGATAGATTCTTCATCGAGGTCATCGTCATCGTCTGGACAGTTACCAAGTAAGACATGCACCAAATGAGAAAATTTGAAGCGCACCTGCTTGGATGAATTGGGATGTTGATGTGAGAGGTGTCGCAATTCCTGTGGTGTCCATGATACGTCTATTGCTGCTAACCTGAATGCGCGGACGCGACGAACCCTCGAGGTGGCACTGCGCTAAGAGGGCGCCTAGCGAATTGTAGGCACGCACGTGACACATCCCACGCGCTTAGCATAGTGCAGCACTGACGCGTCGCGTTCAGACCACTGCAGCTGTGTTTTCTAGTCTTCAGTCATCTCTCCTTCTTCCCACACAAACGACACTTAGTGGAAAGCCATGGTGTGTATCGCCACGACAGTCTCAAAGCAATCAGGTGCTCATGTCACATATAGGGAAACGCTCCTTCTGGATTGGGACCAGCCGGGCAGGGGAAAGGGCAACAGCAGGAGGATGGCGACAAGAAGAATCCCCAGGAGCAGAAGAAGAAGTGGGAGCCGCCTCTCCCCACCCGGGTTGGAAAGAAGAAAAAGAAGAAAGGTCCCGACTCCGCCTCCAAACTCCCTGCAGTTCACCCGACTACCCGCTGTCGGCTGAGGCTGCTCAAGATGGAGCGCATCAAAGATTATCTGCTCTTAGAGGAGGAATTCATTCAGAACCAGGAACGCTTGAAGCCTGAAGCAACCCGGGAGGAGAAGAATGAGGAGGACAGAACAAAGGTGGACGACTTGCGTGGTAGCCCGATGGCAGTAGGTACTTTGGAAGAAATCATTGACGACGAACATGCCATCATCAGCACAGCGTCGGGTCCGGAGTACTATGTCTCTATTATGAGCTTCGTTGACAAGGATCTCCTCGAGCCTGGGTGTCAAGTTCTTCTCCATCACAAGACTCAAGCAGTTATTGGTGTACTGCAAGACGATGCCGACCCTATGGTTAGTGTTATGAAGTTAGACAAGGCCCCAACAGAGAGTTATGCGGATATTGGTGGTCTTGAGAATCAAATACAGGAGATTAAGGTGAGCTTGTCGACGAACCTCAGTGCTAATCCCGTATTGAATATATCGTAGGAATCTGTTGAGTTGCCATTGACACACCCAGAGCTGTATGAGGAGATGGGCATCAAACCACCTAAGGGTGTGATCCTATACGGCGTGCCAGGAACGGGCAAGACACTTCTTGCTAAGGCTGTGGCAAATCAAACGTCAGCTACCTTCCTGCGTGTGGTGGGCTCCGAGCTTATCCAGAAATACCTCGGAGACGGTCCTAAACTTGTGCGAGAAATGTTCCGAGTAGCAGAGGAACATGCACCCAGTATCGTTTTCATTGACGAGATCGATGCTATCGGAACGAAGCGGCGAGTATATCTCAGTTACCTCGCACATCGCAGCATATATTAATGCTAACCGTAGGTATGACTCCACATCCGGCGGTGAACGGGAGATCCAGCGAACGATGTTGGAGTTGCTGAACCAACTAGACGGTTTCGACACTCGTGGAGACGTGAAAGTAATCATGGCTACGAACAAGATTGAGTCGCTCGATCCGGCGCTCATCCGACCAGGTCGCATCGACCGCAAGATTGAGTTCCCGCTGCCCGACATCAAGACGAAACGGCATATCTTCAAGTGCGTTACGTTACAATGCGAGATATGATTCTTGTAACTGATCTCGCCCGCAGGTTGCACACGTCGCGGATGAGTCTCTCCGAGGACGTCGATCTGGAAGACTACATCACCGCCAAGGACGACCTATCTGGCGCCGATATCAAGGCCGTATGCACCGAGGCCGGCTTGTTAGCGCTCCGGGAGCGCCGGATGAGAGTGACCAAGGCCGACTTTACATCCGCGAGAGAGAAGGTATGTTACTAGTTCGACTTATACTGTTAAAAAGCTGGAAAATAATTGTCGTTTTCTAGGTACTATACAGAAAGAATGAGGGCACACCGGAAGGGCTTTACCTGTGATTTGTACCATGACCTTGTTATAGCTTTGGACGCGTTCATTTTATGTTCTCATAATTACTACGTTCGATGACATTAGCTTGCGAGGTCGTCAATCGACGTGTTCTGGACGCGTAACCGATTCTAACGCAAGTTTGAAGACTCAATGGATACCAAAGGAATAGATACAGACAATAAAAGTAAGGAATATATACGGAGTACATCCAGCTTGACAACGCTGTAACGGTCTGCCCGCACGCACCGACTCCTGATCCTTTACGAGGCGACACCAGCACCTGTTGACAGCGATGACAGATATTGACCTGCGTGCTCGAACTCAACGACCACAAATCAAAACAGAAATTATCCAAAGACAACGCCAATAACCATTATGCTATCTGGCGTCCACATGCGAGTGACTGGGGAACGTAGGGTATATAGCCGGGGCTTAGAAAAGCGTGAACGCGGCGAGCATACTGAAAATCATGACGGGGATGCTAAGCTGGTGGATAGTGAACCCGGCCGAGGTCGGGTTGTCACCAGTGTTGGCAGCACCGACAGGGACGGCAGCATTGCTGGTGGTTGCAGGGGCGTCGTTGACAACAGGAGGAGAGGCGACGGGAGACTCAGGAGCTTCCGCACTGGGATAAAATATCAATACCGCACATATCATGATGAAACAAGATGCAACCCACCTGCCGGTAGTGTTAGCACCACCGGATGCTGAAGTGGGCAAGCCCGACGTAGAGTTAGCAGCCGAAGTCGAATTCAGGCAAGAATCGGCGCTGCTACCCTGGATAGTGATCTGTCGCAAAAAATGTTAGCCGGTGAACAACAAAAGATCGGGAGAACCACACACGGGGGCACTCCAAGCTTCATCCCCCTTGGCATCTTGCAAGGAGAAAGTGACCGACTGGCCAGCGGGGATATTGACAGTCCACGTAGCGGACGACGCATTGAAATCACCGAGGTCGGCACTAGAAAAAGTTAGGCATGAAATCATAACAAAAGCTAAAGCACGAACAGCTCGTCTCCACATTCATCGTCACTAGGCACGATAATGACGTTCACTGGTGCAATATAGTTGCCTGACCAGGTAAGGGTGGCGGGTTGGCACTGTATAGTGTCAGACCACAAATGAGACGATGTGGCGGAGTCTACCCACCTGGACCAATGTCGGGGTGGTGACGTTAAAATCGGCGCGAGCTCCCTTAATGGCAAGACTGGTCAAGAGAGCGACTGAAATGAGTGTGGGGAACATCGTGGTAATGTACGGAGAATGAGGGGAGCAGGGAGCTCAAGCAGAGGTGATTTGTAGACGGCGAAGAGGGTAAAAGAAAGGCGCGTTGTCTTGGACGCCTCGCGACCATTTACCGTGAGCAAATATGACCAAACAGGCACCGTATGGTTCGCATCAGGCTAAAAGTACACGTGATGCCCGCAAGGGGGGTTTGAACTTCGGATGCCCTCGTTCCGATCGGCAGTAGCTTCAGCTTTCAGGCTTTCTTGCCGCGATCAACCATGCATACGACAGAGTCCTGTCTCTCCTCACGATGGCCCATCTCTGCGCTAGTTGAACCGGTCTGCTCATGCTCATCACATCCTAGAATAATCTCGGTTTCATAACTCTCCTGCGCCTGTCGATCCACCTACGTCGTTGCTGCGTACGTCTTCAGGATGTAACCGGTGCCTACGAAGATGTCAGGAGGATGGTGACCGTCATTGACGCAACTGTCGTCACCGCCGCTGCCATATCCAAGCCAAGTGCGTTGTGAGCGCTGATTGTGCTGTGTGTTCACCTGTGTGTACGCCCTTCCAGGCTGTACGGGCCGTCATGGTTTCCCCGCCCTAGTTGTCCCCGCCGAGTAGTGAATGACGCCGGCCAATCGTTGCGCAACGACATATACTGTGCCACTGACTGAAGATGATGCCACTGACCGAATGAAGTCAACGCACTTGACAGCCATTGTGATGAAGGGTGATGTACTTTCAGTCAGTCTGCGATCTGACTGAACGAACGTTGTCTATTCGAGTGTGTATTCAATAATATGCTCATATGATGATGCCTTCAAGTCTTGATATGCTTTGAAGACGTTGGTTGTGTCGGTGCTCAGAATAGCATTGTTGCGGATTTCAAGCTTTTCGTTGGATGTAGCCTCAGGCTACCGCTCTAACATTTGACAAAGTCATGCTTGTTTCCAGAATGGATCATCAAGATCACAAATTTGCAACATGCCCATTATGGACGCCAGCAATCCTACCCTGTCATAGCTTACTCTTTCCCTTAAAGCTCGCAAGCATTGTCCTCTTCGTAATACTGCCGAGAAACGGCCTCAATACGGATCGTTCCGCAAGCGTGATGTATAATTGGGCTCACCCTCCGTGTTCAACAGCCGACGGTGTCTGTGCGATGCCGTCTCTGGACACGCGTTTGTCGACGGGCACATAGTCCCGTTGACCTGCGCCAACGTAAACCTGCGTGCATGCCGCCTCAGCATATTTAAACGACGTGGCGAAAACGTGGAGGATGCACCTGCCGGGGGCGCCAGATCTTCACACCGCCTTCTTGCAGCATCATTTGCCGCCAGTGGGCGAGCCACCCGACGACTCGCGGTACGGCGAACAAGACCGGGAAGAAGTCCATCGGGAATCCTGCGCGGGCAGCCAAGACCGTTAGATTCCTGGAATCATTATGCTGCCGCGTGAATCTATCGACTCACCCATCGCGCGGTATATCAAGCCGCTGGGAATGGTGAGCGTCGGCGCGTGCAAACGTACAAACTTCCGCTTACCTCCTGAAAGTAGATTGGTATACGTGAGATTTAGTTACCTATTTTATTGTACTGCGTCCGACAATGACGCACCAGAAGTCAACATTCGGAGCAAGTTTCCGCTTGATGAAATACTCGTCCTTCATGGCCGCATCATGTAGAGCCATCGCGGTTTCCAGAAGCGCATCCTTTCCTGTGCTTCATGGCCAACATCAGCATGCTCGCAACAAGATTGTGGGAGTAGGTATTATGACTAACACTTTAAATACTTCATCAGCCGTCTTGCGAACAATAAATGAACGCGGATCTGACTGCTCCCGGAAATGGATCAGCGGACTTCACAAATGAAGACATGATTGAGTGCACACAGTTTTATATACACTGCCAATGGGGAAGTATCAACGTGATGAGCAAGAACTCTCACACCTTACACCACCTAAACATACATACCGATGGCCGAATCCAGACAATGTCTTTTCCCGTCTCTTCACGGCCTCAATAAATGCGGGAACATTCTTTGGGCTGCGGAGGTTGCCATTCGTCATACAAGCTGTCGAAATGGGCCTGGAATCCATTTCCTCACCTTCCTATGGAAACGAGCATGCGAATGACGGCCTCATTTGCACCGCCTGTAGGTCATAACATGCTTTAGCATCCAATAAGTTCATCTGAGCGTTACATACCGTGCAAAGGTCCGCTAAAAGCATACGTACGTGAGCTGCGGAGAAGCCTGTTCTATGTTCGGTATAAGGACTTACTAGAGTGACGCACAGCCAGCTCTGTACACTAGGGAGTCAGAACTCGAGATTCATGTCCTCTGGGAGATACATACGCAATGGCCGAGTAAGGGTCTACGAGAGAGCTTCCCGTCTGAAGCACCGTAGTGCACGATGCATTCAGCTCATGGTCCGCATGGATCAAGAACAGCACGTCCAGGGCTTTCTCGAGCACTGGATTGGGTACGTAGTTTTCTTCGCCTAGATGGTCCATCTGGTACAAGAATCTGAACGAAGAGGTCTTGTCTTAACACTGAAGACGGTGGAGAAATATAACACTGACGACCCAGTGTAACTCAGGCCTACAGGAGGCGTGACGAAGTCTCGGCCTTGTCGAACGCGGTATGCCATGCTAGAGTACAGGTTCAGATGCTGTAGCTCAAATAGGTGATACTTACGCTGCTAATGTTGTCGCCTTGCCAATTAGCCTATAAATCTGTCTGTCCATGGTGGCAAGTGAGGCCTGATCCCCTTGGGTATACAGTCGCTGTCCTAGTGATCTTGTCATAAGCATGGACGGATAGCGACAGGACGTTAGAAAAACTCGCCCTGAAGGGAGGGATTCGCCTCGCTGTAGTATGAGCCAAGCATGGCAAATGCGCTTGTTAGCATACTCATGGGATGTGCGTCATATCTGAAGCAGACAGTATTTTATTTGATGATCATGGCTCTGATTTGATATTGAGACTCACCGGAAAGATTGAAAGAATCCTTCCGTATCGGCATGCATTACACTATGCCGCATGACTTCGGTTTCGAATAGGTTATACTGATCTCTAGTTGGAAGAGATCCGTATATAAGTAGATACGCTGTCTCAAGATGGGTAGATTTCAGGGCTAGTTGCTCGATGGGATAGCCTCTACAGATGATTTAGCTCTTTAGTTGTGGACTCCGTAGCACGCGCACCGACCTGTAACGCAGAACTGCCGAACATGACACACGCCCGGTGAACATAAAACGCACAATGGGAGAGGGTTCGGCTAGACATACCTCCAGCTTCGCCGTCGATGTATGTGATTTCACTGTGAATGACAGCTGTGTTTAGGAAGCCCTTGTCATGTACGCGCAAGCCCTTCTCGGTCTCGTTCTCCTCGCGTTCCCCGGGTTTTCTCGGGGAAGAGAACTGTTTGAATGCTGTCGCAGAAATGGCATTATCCACAATCCTACGGGTTAGACGTGAACGTTGCGCAAGACTTCAGGACATGTTAGCTGGTGCGACGTACGGGATGGTATGTGTTTTACCAGTGCGATTGTCGCGTACTGTCAGGCTTTCTGAGGTGGTCGTCTCGATTAGCTTGCCCATGGTTGTGAAGAAAGGTGGCAGACAGAGAGACTGGGAGGTGTACGACCTTGAACCAGAGGGCCGAGCGGGTCCGACCTCACCTGGCCCGAGACCGAACGATTCGGTGAATCCAGATTCACATGCGAGAGTACTCGTCAGCGTCAGTCCTCAGCAAGCGCTCATCCCTCAGCATGTACTCACTATCAGCCTTAATCCGACCTACGTATGATGCCTGGAACCAATTTCGGCGCAGAGGGATTGCCCAGCAAGAAATCGAAGACGAACGCCTGTAGTACTGGCACTTCCGCGGAAGGTCATCCGATGGTCGCAGGCGAGCGCACGGGCGCTTATAACCATACGTGACCGTGTGCGCGCTAGACCGTAAAGTTAAACCGCGGAATGGGTACTTAACATTAAATGTGGCGCGCGTGAATTGCGCGTGAATGCTGCGAATCGGCTACACTCAAGAGCGCCCATCATGTCCAGCACCACGGCGTCTGGAGATGTGCACATCTCCCACCCCTACAGCAATGTCACCCTCACAGTACACCCGCATTGTCCTAGCAGAGCGTCCGAAGGCAGAAATTACTCCCACCACATTCCGTCGCGAGACCGTCCCATTCGACCTCAAACCCGGCAATGGCCAAGTGCTCATCCAGATCCACTATCTATCCCTCGACCCCGCCATGCGGGGCTGGTTAAATGATAGAAGGAGTTACGTACCTCCAGTACAAATTGGAGAGACTATGAGGGCCAGCGGTCTCGGTGTTGTAGTGGATGTTGGCGAGGGCAGCACTCTAGCTCGAGGCGATCTCGTCAGCGGAACCTTGGGTGCGCGATCACAGTAACATGAGCATGACGTTCATTTACTCATAATTGTCTCAGGGTGGAGGGACTATGTTGTTCTTGATGAGAAGCATGTCCAGAAACTTGTGTGCGCCCCCCCCCTGGCATCGTGCCCACACTTTCCCCTAATGTTGTCACAGGGTCCCAGAGGGAGCGGAGCCCCTTGACTTCCTAGGGGCTTTGGGCTGGACTGGTGAGCAAGTCTCGATCCCATGCTCATAGTACAGCGTGCTTCATGATTTGCGTAAGGCTTCACAGCGTTTGTGGTGCGTCCAGATATTTTTGTCATTCAATCATCAGCTCATAAATGGCCACAAGGGATTGCTTGAGGTCGGAAAGCTTCAGCCGGGTGATAAACTTGTCGTATCAGGAGCGGCAGGCGCAACAGGGTCGATAGCATGTCAAATTGGCAAGCGTCAGGGCGCACAAGTATATGCTATCGCAGGTTCCAATGAAAAATGCGATTGGCTGGAGAAGGAAGCGGGCGTTGACAAGGCTTTCAACTACAAGAGTCCGACGTTCTTTAGTGACTTCAAGACATCAGTGGGATATTTTGACGTCTTCTTTGACAACGTCGGCGGAGAGATTCTAGATTTCTTACTGACACGGATGAACAAAAACGCCCGCATTGTGCTATGCGGTGAGTTACATTACTGCTTTACTCCTCTTCTTGGGTTCACGGTATACGTTTTCAGGCGCTATTTCGGATTATAGTCAGTCGTGATCACGGTCGAGTCATAGAGAGCCAACAGTTGTTTTTATCTTTAGATTCCTCTCAGCCCAGAGGTCTTACCGGCTATCTCAATCTCATATCACAACGAGCCAAAATTGAGGGTTTCATTGTGTAAGTCTCCACAGAATCTCCCTGTAACTTATTCATTAGGATAAACTCTATGTGCAGGTTCGATTATGTGGACCGCTTCCCTGCAGGTGTAGAATATCTGGCTGCAATGCTGAAGGATGGGAGCTTGAAGCGGAAGTTTCACGTCGTCAAGGGCTTGGAAGAGGCCCCACAGGCGCTGACTATGCTTTTCAATGGGGGCAATACTGGTAAACTGTAAGAGTGTCTCGTAATCTGCGCTGTCGTAGAATGTTGAATTGGTTCACGTTTTGGCAGAGTGGTCAAAGTGAATGGTGTCAGGGAAGCTCGGCTGTAATCTCGAGGGAGGTCGCAGAAGCATATCTATGAACTTCGATACGCATGGTCCTGTCCCGCAGGATGATGTTACAATATGGGTGTCTGATGTTTAGTGGGGAACTGTCCAGGCTCAGTGGTGCAGTTGTGAGAGACAAGCTTCAGCTTCAAGCATCATCCTAGTTCGACAGCTTAGGCACTGGAACAAGATGTAAATGTCTCTATACTAGTTAACATGGTTGATGTGAGGAAGGTTACAAATCATTTTTGACGATTGCTTAGAATCGAAGGAATGGAATATTTGAATGCTTCAATTTCGACTAGTATGCTAGACTATGATCTCATCACCGAATACTCGATCAGGTGCTGGAGTGATCCATGCACTAGTCCTGCATTGTTTCGGGTTCTATCATCCCATGCCTTTTCGTCGTTGCAGTAACCCCTTACCATCACGACCGCGCTGTCAATGACTTCCGTCTCTCAAGGTGGCAGCACTAGTCCTCGCTGGGATAGTCGCAACCAGGGATTCATCTCTCCTGCTCGACTTCAACAGTGGAAACAGGCTCAGCGCGCCAATAATCACGAGTTCCCACCTTCCCCGCCGCCAGAACTGCCCCCACCACAGGATACGCGGCCAGCAGCGAGCAAGAGAGCTTCGTTGCCCTTGAGTCCATCGTTTGGTGGACACTCGAGGACACTCTCCGCATTCTCCCTGTTCAGAACGAAGGCGACTCAAGATGATATTACGGTGGCTTCAAGCAGCTCAACAGACAAGCCTCAGCCCCGAGTAGCTACGCAGCAAAATGGATCGGCGAGACAACCGACGAGTTCTCAGAGAATGCCCATAGATCATGATAAGGAGTCACCTTCGGAGGACACAGCGCAAGGTCGTCCCAGTGGCGATATTGTTGTGCTCAATCGGGGGCTGTCTTCACGGGGTGTGTCACCATTGCACCCCGAGATCCGCTCTATCGTCCAGCTTACATTGGCACATACACACAAAATCTATTTTTCTGGACCTCTCGACAAGTGTGTAGAGCTGCAACCGGATGGCAGCAAGCCTACTAGGGACGAGGGCTGGCGAGACGTGTGGGCGCAGCTCGGTGGTACGACCTTGAGCATATGGGATATGAAGACGATCGACGAGGCAAGCAAGCAGGGAAAACAGGTTCCTCCAAGTTATATCAATGTAACAGACGCGGTAAGTGAAGCATGTCTGCATATGTCATTCCATTCTCTTGTCTCATCGCCCTCTACAGTTTGTAAGCTTTCAAGGCGCCGTCACAATACCCGCAAGAGCGGGCTCTCCTGAGAGGACATATAACAATGTCCTCACCCTTAATACGGCCGGATCGAACAGGATCCTCTTTGCAGCCCCAGGTCTTTCTCCGGCAGTGCTAGTGGCTTGGTTAGCTGCTCTGAGGCTGTCTGCTTGGGAAAAATCTAGACTAGAGGAGATTTATACTGCCCATCTTATTAGGATTACCCTCAATGACGGTGGGCATATATCGCCTGTGGTACCATTCGTAGCTGACGTCTCCCCAGGAAGAGATACACCTACTACACTGGTCAGTGGCAAGATGGAAGGGTGGGTGAAAGTTCGTGTCGCGGGACAAGTGGATTGGAAGCGGATGTGGATGGTCATTTCAGCAGGTGGGCAAACTTATGACGGTTCATCCGTCTCGTCCACCGACCAGAACAACCGGCCAGAATCTCCGTCCTCCCAGAATGTCCTACGGAAAAAGCGCGTATCCAATCTATTCTCACGCGATCGTAGTCCCCCGCGGTCGCTTCGTCCCTCGAAGCCGATCATCAATCTGTTCGCCTCTCCGAAGGCAAAAGACAGGAAAAACCCGCTCTTGACAGTACAATCCGTTTCTCAAGCATTTGCCGTATACCCAGAGCGACCGGACCTGATCAACTGCAGCACATTGATGAAACTGGAAGGTCTTTTAGGACATCAGGAGGCTGCTGGGAGCATGAAAATGCGTGAAAGTTGGCTCATGGTTTTGCCCGAGCTCGAGGGGCCCAATATCAACGTATCAGAAATGTTAAAATGGCTCATTGGTGAGAACACAAAGTTGTTGAGCACGTACACCTGCTAACCTTTTATTTGTATAGCCATACACGACGCCTTCGAGCTGTATGGGCGACCTGAAATGTACAGCTGGGATCCTAGGGATCCACGCAGTATGATGTTTGGTTATCCAGTTGGACCGCAGAAAGATGTATGTTAAATTCTTTCGTGCGTGTTATCACTACACAATTGGGCTCATCATTGCCACAGATGCTGTTCTTGGACCGTGAACACGCAGAAAGTTTAAATATCAGGGATGAGCGAACGTCGGCCATTAGAAAGTCTCTTTTGCTCATCATGGCAGAACGAATGCGCGATGTTGTGACGGATAGCACCCCGTCTTCGGCCTCGGAGGATCGACCACCCATCTTGCCTCCACTGTCAAGCGTCAACTCCACTGATCTTCATGCGAAAGTCGAAGCCCCTACTGGACCAAAGCCACAGGAAAAGCAAGCATCTGCTGGGCAAATTTCGTTGCAGCTACCTCGTATGGACTTTGAAGATCGGCCCTCCGACATGGAGCCTCCCGCAGTCCCTGACAAACGCTCTCTTACGCCTATCACTGAGCGCAGCGTAACTCGGGACCCGAGTCGGTCGCTATCTGGGGAGAACTCGCCCTTGAAAACGTCGGCACAGCAAATTTCGCCGCCTACGATCGTGTCGGTCGTGGAGTCTTCACAACAGGCATCCTCGGTACTAGGCGATCCCCTGGTTTCCAGTCCTACAGCTGCGACCTCAGCGGATGCCAACAGCCACGGCCGTCGCAGTGAGGACTCATATTTTTCCCGCCCAGATTCAAGACTGAGCCGTTCTGAACTGGTTCGCGCATCGTCGAAGTCGACCATGGCGAACACTGTTGTCGCTCAAGCCCCTGATGTACCAGCAAAGCCTCCCACGTCTGTGGAGCGTGACGCGCGCGTAGCAAGTCCCCAATTCTCACAACGAACTTCGTCTCCCACTGCTACTGCTGTAAATGATCTTGGTCATAACGGCAAAGCCTCTCCTCGACCACTTTCTCCAAAGTCTCCCAGGCCATCCTTCTCCGCAACATCGGCCACGTCATCTACACAAAGGGACAGTGCACGACCATCATCGTCAAAATCCATTCCTACTTCGCCTAGTCCCCCGGTCCAGCCTCCGCAATCGAAGTCCGTAGACTCGGACGACATATCATTTGCAGCTGGAGCGTTGTATTACATGCAACACATGCAGGACGAGTCGCCAAAGAAACCACTACCGTATCAACGCCATCCCCCGCTGCCTGTTGGTACTAGCAACACAGACGAAGATACGGCATCAGATGACAGTGAATATACGCCGCCTCCTCGAGTCACCACCAGTCCGCTCAACGTACGATACTCGAGTCCACCGCGGCCTGCTCAAGGCCCCGAACGCTCGCTCCCTTCCAGGCGCGAGACGAATCAGTCTGTCGGGTCTTCACGGTCAAACTTGACCGCCGCGTCTGAGACACAGTCGGCAATGTCCGCGTCCAGATCGGGCAGCGGTCGTAAGCCAACTGGCGCACGTGCGGCTCCCGCAAGTAAAACGCCAGCCAGCTCTACCCGCAATTCTTCCACCCCCGACCGTCGCCTACCAAGCCAGGACGAAGTCGATTACGACGGTATGGCCGAGCAAGATGAAGATGCCTCCGCTCCCCCAGCCAGAGTCACTCGTGCCCTGCAATCATTAGAGGATCCTGACGCTGACGCGCTAGCCGCGTTGTCGTTCTTGGAGCAAAGTGAAAGCTTCGACGTTGCTGCGCCGCAACCACAGATTTCGTCTCAAGCAGCTTCTCCAACTGGACTGCAGGCTTCCACTAGCCCTTCCTCTGGATCACGGGAATACAGATCATCCTTTGCGCCGTCCAAGCAGGCCGCGGAACGGAAGGCGAAGATGCAGGCACAGCAAGCTGCTCAGCAGGCTGCTGTGAGTCGTCCGGGCAGAGTAAATGGTCGGGGGAAGCCTCGTACGAGTCAGGGAGCGTGGGCTGAGAGTAGTGACGAAGAAGAGGAGGAAGAAGAGGAGGAAGACGATGATGTCGACTCGGATACGGAATTCCCCCCGCGAGCTGTGAGTGGTTCAGGACAGCCATCTGTAGCTGGATCTGTAGTGCCGAGCAACTCGGGCAGCACTGCATATCTTCCGAACAGAGGTCCTTCTCCAGGCGATCCGAGCATGTACCCTCAAGGACGTAGGCCGGCTCGGGAGCTCCCCCAGCTGCCGGGACAGAATCCTCCTGGTGTGTTTTTATGTTGGTTCATACATGGCATGCACATTAATTTTCACAGTAGGTGTTCATGAAGAATACTTGAGCCCTCAACCTCGTCGCATTATCTCTGAAGCGTACTCTTCACGCCAGATCCCAATGCCTGAAGGACCTCGCCAGCCGCCTTCGCCTCAGCCTAACCTGAGACCGCAACCCGAGCACCCCAATCAGGCAGCCCATCGTCAGACTATTTGGAGTCATGCCCTTGAATCTGGTAAAGGCTCATCGCCTCCGCCCAATGGTCCAGTCAGGGATACATTCATCCAGCTTGATGCACCATCGCAAGCAATGACGAAAGCGTTCACTCCCCACGGCTTATTATCGGCAGGTTTGCAAGATAAGCAAGATCGCTCTGCGAAGAGGCAAGAAGAATTTGCGAGGGAAACAGGCGCATCGCTTATCAATGTGCCCAACAAGCCTCCGCCGCCACAAACAGGTCTACTTGGTGCCGTTACTGCGCACGAACGGGAGCGCAAGCGCGAAGGTGGTATTGGCGCTGCTTTGACCGAGCGCGAGCGCGAAAGGCGTCTGGCCGAGGAGCGGCAACGCAAACTCGATGAATTCCAACGCCAGCAACTCGACCAAATGCAGCAGGGTGGATCAATGTACGGCGGAATGGGTATGCCTGGGTTCAATCCGATGATGGGAAACCCGATGATGATGGGCATGAATCCAATGATGACGGGAGGCTGGGGATATCCTGGGATGATGCCTGGTTTCAACAGTCCGCAACACATGATGGCCGCTCAGCAGGCTGCAATGCAGGCGTACCAGCAAGCCATGATGGCGTTTTCCGCGGCTGGCTCTAACCTCGGAGGCGACCATGGTCCTCATCCCCTCAATCCGATGATGACCGGTGGGAGCATGGCAATGGGCGGGATGGATCCACGTATGTCTATGATGGGCATGCCAATGATGAGTCCGACCATGGGTATGAATCCGTCAATGGGCATGAACCCTGGGATAGGGATGGGAGGCGGCATGAACATGAATCCTGGTATGGGGATGAATCCAGGTATGGGCCCGGGCATGGGGATGAACCCAATGAACATGGGGATGGGGATGGGACCACAGATGACGGGAGGAGGATTTGATTCACGCCCGTCGATGGGCTTTGATGGCGGATTGCAGGCATCTAGCGAAGAGCCAAGTGGTCGACCATTCTCTTCTCAGAACAGCTCTGCGAACGGTCAGGGTGCGCCTAGGGAAGACGCGTCCAGAGGAAGGGTCGATTCATCTGCCGCTCGTTAGTTGCTCGACCATTTCAGGTTTCTTTTCCTTGGCTTGGTCATGGACATTTGCTGAAGGACGCTGCGCATTTGATACTCTACTCGTAATTCCGTTCGTTCGTTTTGGTCTTCTGCAAGTCTTGTCTTTTGGTGGATCTAGTCGCAAATCTTGTATCTATGCACACAACAATCGTCGTTTCATTTTCAACATATTATAATGAGAACCAAAGGTGTATGTTGAGTGCGCGGCCGAATGTATTACTATGTACCAGTGTCGATCAGAGGTGTGACTAAGCGCCTGCAATTATCCATCACGGTGGCGGCGGTAAGGGTAGCGACTCAGTCAGGCTGTCTAAAGCGCATCTCGATCCGTTCTTACTCATGCGTAACCTCATATATAGCTGATGTCTATTTGATAGTTCTCCACCAAGATGGGTGTCAAATCACTATGGTCTTTATTGGATCCAGTGGGCCGACCGGTGCTGTAAGTATCGCTCCCGGTACTCTGCAGCATTAATTTATATTCTATGAAGGCTCGAAACCATGGAGGGCAAGGCGATGGCCATAGACTCGAGTATCTGGATATACCAGTTTCAAGCGACTATGCGAGACAAGGAGGGCCGGGGTTTGGTGAACGCGCATGTGCTTGGTTTCCTGCGGCGCATCTGCAAGCTGCTGTTCTACGGTATTAAGCCTGTCTTTGTCTTTGACGGTGGAGCGCCTGTACTTAAGAGGGCCACTATTGTAAGTGCACCATATAATGGCTGACCGACCGACCTTCTACATGAGTTACTAGGCCGAGCGCAAGAAGAAAAAGAGCGGAGCTGCTCTAAGTCATGCAAAAGTTGCGGAGAGGCTCTTAGCGGCACAGATGAGAAGGGAAGCATTGAATCAGGTTCAGGCCAAGTCGTAAGCGACAGTCATTCATATATTCCATGTCGCCTTATCACTCCTCAGAGCTGAGGGCTCAAAGAGCAAGAAGGGGCTGCCTGTAGGCCCCGCTGTCATTGACGAGAACACAGTGTATCTTGAAGATCTTGATGACAATACCCCTAAAACACCAGCAAAAAAAGCACCCGAGTCTTCACCTCCGTCGTCCAAAAGGTCGCGATGGCACGACCACGATCCTTACAAGCTCCCAGAGGTTGATATGAATTCAGTTGTTGCCCAAGCAACGCGTTCCGCTGCGCCAGATCCTCGTCTCGCCACGGAAGATGAATTACGAGCATTCATCGAGGAAATGCGGCCAGAAGATTTTGACGTCTCCTCCCCGGAATTCCGGGAGCTCCCCACTGAGGTGCAGTATGAAATCATTGGGGACCTTCGGCTCAAGTCGCGTCAGACATCCTACAAGCGTCTACAGAATATGCTCAAGAATGCAAAGACACCTCTTGACTTTTCCAAAGAGCAGATTAAGAATCTAAAGCATCGTAATGCACTGACGCAGCAACTTCTCATCACAACCGATAGCATCGGAAAGGCTCATGTTTCTATTCCTATTCGCATTGCTAGTGAGAGAAATAAAGAATATGTGCTACTGAAGAACGAGGATGGAGAAGGAGGCTGGGTTCTTGGTATACGAGACGATGGCACACAAAGCAAGCCTATTGAGATAGATCAACTGACTCAGAAGGTTCCGGACAACGACAGTGATGACGATATGGAGGAGGTGCCGATGCATGTATATCTTCTTCCAACGATTGCATCGATAGCTTATAATGTTATTCTTTCAGTGCTAGTCAAACACCAGTGGATCCTGATTTGAGAGAATATAGGAGGCATCAAGCTCTCTACGCTTTGGCGGACAGGTACTCTCCAAAAAAATCGACACCATTGACAGCCAAACCGAGGACAAGACCGAAGGATTCGCGACCGCTATTCGCCCCGGAAGACGAAGACGTGTCTGCTGTTCAGAGTAATGATGAGTCCCCAGACGACGATCCAGAACTTGCTTTAGCTATTCAAGAATCACTTGAATACACAGAGGCTGCTACCATCCAAGTGGCTCTGGATGCTTCACGCCAATCGGCGCGTGCTTTGCTCAAAGGGAATGCAGAGGCCTCCTCATCCAGAGTCACATTGGACGATGTGAGGCTTGCAACGCCGTCGTCGCGATCCGGCACGTCCCGTACTGAGGCATCCTCTGGGAAAACCAATGAGTCTGATGACGATGACTTGTACGCATCCCCGATGCGCTTGGAGACGGCCTTATCTATCGCAGGTGCGGGGCCCTCCAGGAGATCTCTCTCGCAGATCCAGAAAGCACCACCTTCCTCGTCCAGGTTTGGTCTGCCTACACTTCTCCTTCCCGAAAACATGTTTGCAAAAGCCTCTGAACAATCTAGTCCGGAATTTTCCGACTCTGATGCTGATATGGAAGAGGTAACGGGGCCACCAATCACCCCATGCACGTCCACTCAAACCATCCTCCCTTCATTTGCACCTGTGACCATAGAGTCGGACTCAGAGAGTGACATGGAAGAAGTCTTACCAGTGCTCAATACATCAGAGGATCTGCAAGCATCCACACCGGCCGCTGCCCGTTCGTCTTCTGTACTGATTAAGGAGCCAGAAGATGATCTGGAGGAAGTGTCGTTGCCAAGTGCATCAACGATCGCGCCGGCAAATGAGCGAACCATGACCCCGCCGCCATCGAGGTCTCATGATGTGGAACCGGAATTACAATCTATGATAGAAGTCCAGCTCACTCCGCCTCGGAAGTCTGTCTCATTTCAAGCCCCACCTGTCGATCGCTCTCGCACTTCCGCAATGCAGTCAGCTGGAGAGTTTGTAACTGATCGCCATTTTACTAAAATTCAACCAACAAATGTGCTCACGCCAAATCACGTACTACTTACTAGATCGTCTCCTCGACCTAAGGATACAGAGTCGCTCTCACCATCAGCTCTTTCAGCCAAAAACAGCGGAAACATAAGCCTAATACGAGAAGAAAGTTCATCTAGTTCTGAGGACGAAGAAACGAACGTGTGGCGCCGACCACGATCCCCTGATGCGGAACATCACGACAGCGTAGGTCGTCCGGTGGAATCTACAGTTGATGGCTGGGACGCTGCAGAGGAGATGGATCCCCAAGCCGAGGAAGGAGAGTTTGCGCGCTTCATATCACATGTGAAGGGCAGAGACCTTGAGGCTGTTCGGCGGGAAATCGACGAAGAGATCAGGGATCTTCACCAGCAGAAGAAAATCGCCATGCGAGATTCCGAAGATATCACTCAGCAAATGATTTCTCAAATCATGGTATGTGCTTACTAGTCCCCTGACGACGAGATTTTCAAACATTCGTAGATTATGCTACGTCTGTTTGGTATCCCATATATTACGGCCCCGATGGAAGCTGAAGCACAGTGTGCTGAATTACTATCTCTCGGGCTTGTTGATGGCATCATCACCGACGACTCTGATGTATTTCTGTTCGGGGGGATGCGAGTTCTGAAGAACATGTTCAATCAGTCCAAGACGGTTGAATGCTTCCTCCTTTCCGACCTGGAACGTGAACTCGGGCTTGAGCGCGATAAACTTATCCGATTGGCCTATCTTCTGGGCAGTGACTATACCGACGGTCTCCCTGGGGTTGGACCTGTTGTCGCCATGGAACTACTGAAAGAGTTTCCTGGCCAGGACGGTCTGCATAAGTTCAAGTACTGGTGGCAAAAGGTACAAAGCGGGAAAGATACTAAAGAGGATACTAACTCCGGGTTCCGTAAACGCTTTGTGAGTCTGTGTCTTTGCGACTGTGCTTCTACTGAGTATTTGTATCCGTCTGTGCAGAAAAAGCGATTCAAAGAGCTGTACCTGCCTGATGAGTGGCCGAATCCCGCTGTTGTGAGTGAATCATTGATACTAGAAGATTAGTCATGGACGTCAACAGAGAGACGCTTATCATCATCCGACCGTTGACGAGTCCGAAGAACCCTTCAAATGGGGGCTTCCAGATCTGGATGCCCTTCGCAAGTATGTTCCTCAATGAGTCCATGCATCGCCGCTGACTGACCACATCGACACCAGTTTCTTTAATTCTGAGCTTGGCTGGCAGCAGGCGAAAGTAGATGATCTCCTCCTTCCAATTATCCGCAAGATGGGCAAGCGTGGACAAGTATCTTTCGTGATGATTCTCTGCTTCTACATATTGCTAATATATATGTCTCAGAGCTCCGTCCCCAACAAACAGGGGACGCTGTTGGGCTTGTTTGACGCACCCGTGGGTGCAGGCCACGCCCCTCGCAAGAGGCAGGCATATGCAAGCAAACGTTTGCAACAAGTCATTTCAGACTTCAGGAAGGAGCAAACCCGACTCCAAAGTGCAGATACAGCGGAGGGCGAATCTTTGTCCGACTCTGTATCTGAACACGCACAACAACCAGCGAAGAGGAGGAAGACTAACGGAACAAAGGGGAAAGGACCCGGGCATACTGCTATTGGCGAAAAGAAAGCACATACTGTTGGCCGAGGGAGGGCGAGTCGCGGCGGAAAAGCCAACAGACCATCCCGGAAGCGTAAACCATCAGCAAGTGAGGATGAACTTGATACAACGCCAACTTCCAGCAAGGATCTATCACCACCACCTCCACTAGCTGTCAATTTGCGACCCAGACCCAAACCAGTGTTCAAGGGTGCGTCAGCATCTGTGGATGTATCTGATGGAGGCAATGCGACCGCTGTGGAGATGTAAAGTGTATCACAATCAGTTATACTGCATGTTTCGGGTATCCATCCTCATTCACCCGTCTTGGTTATCAGTGATGAACCCTACCATATATGTACCACACTATTAGTAGACCGTCCAGTCTCGTCCCAGCCTGTGTCAAAGACGATCCCGGAAGTCTCGAAGCGCGATGGACTACGACGAGAGGGAAATCCAATTGACGCTTAGTATCAGGTCGCGTTTTGATATTATATCGATGATGGTTGATTTATGTGCCAATGGCATGACCTTCCGAGTCAACCTAATTAGAATGCTCAGTGAGGACAGGACCCTCCACCCTGCCTCGAAAATACTTCTCCTGGAGCGTCGTACACCGTGTCAAAGTTTCTGGGATTGATCTGATCGTTTCGAACGCAAGCATGCGAAAGATAACTAATATACGCGTTGGCGCTAAGAATGGATGTTATCGTCTTCCATTTCTTTTGATGCGATAAAAACGGGCCAGAATAAGTCATGCTGAGGGGAAGATGAATTGTCGTTAAGCATGTACGGCTTGTCGGTTGGTCTGAAGAATCTCAAACGATGACATGAATGGCTTCATCAGCAATGGTGGACCAAGTATATGCACAGTTGATAGTAACGGTATGCAAAACACACATCATGATATGTGCAGAGTCTAGAGGAGTGTCCAGAACTTCGATTTCCGATGTGGCATCAGTGCAATCACAAGATAGTACGAGCGAGATGCTCAGAGTCAGAAGGCAGGGAAAAACCATTAGGTATACTGCCGAGGCTTCTAGGAGTCAGTGTCTGACTTGGAAATGTAACCAGAGACAAAGAACGGTAATATTACGACCAACTAGTTCCATAACAGCCTGTAGACAGGTCAAACGAACAACGCACACGCGTCGCACATTGAACCGAATTCGCTGGGGAAAGTGACGGATTGCTGGACAAAAATTGCGGGAAAAGTGAAGACAATAAGTTGAAGGATGACTTACCGCTCTCCTTTCAATGTACGAAGCATCGGAATCGACGCGTCTGTGACTCATCGACAGGCACATCTGTTGCAGCGACTCGACCGTACGTTCTTTGGCGATGCAAATACTTTCGACGCACGCACGAATCGAATTTGTATCTCTAGCAACTATGACTTGGGGATACAAGGGAAATGCAAGAATCTACTCGTCTTCAGACTCATCCTCTGGCCTTGCCTGTCCTGCATGTGAACGGAGGTTGAGTCTGCACCAAAGACAAGACAGACCTTGTTCTCCTCCAACCCACCCAACTCTGTCACAAGTCCAGAGAAGGGGTATTCGCGAGGAACCGAGGGCCTCTCAGGAATTAATGCATACTTGACGGTGGCACCAAAGGCGAAGAATCCCAAGAATGCAATTGTAAAGTGGCGGAGCGCTGTCGATGGCTCTACTACGGATGCGTCAGGCCCCCACATTGAGATGATCTCGTCTTGCTCGTGCAGCTGCTTCCGAAGTCAGGGCAGCCCAAAGCAAATAAGACAGCAACATACAGGGTCGCCGAAATTGCGTCTCATCTGCCAGTCATCCCAACCTCTAGCAGGCAATCGCTGTCGTGAAATATACGGCAGGCGAGGATAATCGGCAAGCTGCGGGTCGTCGTCCTCCTTGACGGCTGCAGGGGTAGCATAAGAGCGCAAAGCGAGTGCTGCACGGCTCGCGCGCAAAACAGTGCGTAGGCCCGACGCACGGGCAGTGATGACGGTGTTCATGGCGGGAAGTCGGAGAGCGTCGCGGATAAATTGCGACTTTGTTTTGGACTGATAAGTGTGTTATCACAATGTTAACCTGTTTGCGCGTGCCAGATCACCGACAAAACTGGTTCCGTCTCCGCATCTCCGACCTCGGGGAGAACATACCAAATTCACGGTAGATCTCGCAAACCCAGCTGCCTGTGTCGCGTCGGCAAGGTGTTGCTATGATCCACACTACACAAGTATGTAATCGCCTGATATCTCTTCGCGACGTTCCTCCTGACATCGCCCTCCCGCTCCTAGTGCGGACCCATCGCCTCTGTGTCTGAAGGCAGCGATCATCCCGCCCGCCAGTGGGACTTCCGGTGACGATCCATCACAAGTCGTGCCCCAACTGATGGCTCAAGGCACAGTGAGCAGAGACGTTCAAGACGAGTTGCTCAGCAAGCGACCACGACGGCGAAATCTTCGTGGCGGGGCTGCCAACAATGGCTCCATGCATAGGTCCATACCCTACCCTGCTAGATCCTCGATGGACTTGTACCTGTAGTAGGTAGTTCATTGTTGTCTCACTTTACAGAGTTTTCTTACTTTATATCACAGTGACAGCTGGGATTACATGTTCATGAGTGGAGTGGTATGCCAGTTCACTGTACACAAGTTTGACCCTCCTCCACGGAAGGTTTTAGACATTGGATGTGGAAATGGTATATGGGTTATAGAAGCTGCGAAGAAATGGATGGTAAGGCTCTTGTCATATATCTTGGGTCATATTTGCTCATCGACTCCACGTGAAGGATACCCAATTTGTTGGTATTGACCTTGAGAAATGTCAACCCGATCTCACACGACCTGAATACGAACTTGAAAATTATTCTCAGCGTATAGAATGGCAGCATATTGATTTGTGCGTCCGCTCTCTCGCTCTGATACATGTATGCTCAAAATTATACCAGTCTGGAGCCTCTGCCATTTGCTACTGGAGAGTTTGATTTCGTTCGTTTTTGTGTCATCGGTCTTGCTGTACCAGAGGACGAATGGCAGTACTTGATTGAGGTTGGCGATTCATTTTGTGCTCGAGACATTCATTGTTCATGTTTGTTTCTTCCAGGAGTGCGCAAGAGTCCTGGCGCCGAATGGTGTACTGGAGGTGAGGATGAAATACATATGAAATATGTCTCGCTCCTCATGTTCACTCAGGCTATCGAAGAGGACCTGATTTTCCCATCTGGTGACATACAGAAGGGAGATGATCATAGTCTTTCTCCCATTTCGCCTGCTACAGCTGCTGGCTCTAGTTTTGCGGGAAGCACATCGAGCTTGATCAGCTCACCACTATCGTTCCATTCATCGGAGCAACATGTGGGTCTAATCGCGCCTCGAATTACGCCGTCGAACAGCGTGGACTCAGCATCGTCGCAACGCTCGATACTTCAACAGAACAAAAGCTTGAGGGATCGATCTGCCAGTTCACGCGATCATCATGATCTCTACAGAGCATGGGAGGGAATGCTTCACCGACGATTCATCGCTCCAAATATCATTGCCGTGCTCCCGTTCTATCTATCGACCTATTTCGACGACGTTCAGATGTTACCGGCGATGCACATCCTGCTCCCTCCCAATTCCGCACAGTCCACTGAAGGCTACGTCGATAGTCATTTCCACTTCGGAGACTCCCCAGGCATGACCAAAATGTTTCTTGATCTGCAAACACATGGGAGCAGATGGTCTACGGAACGGGCCGAAAATTCGTCATCGCGCTCTAAACAAGCTACCAAAAGTGCTACTGTCTCTTCGTGGGCGTCGATTCATCTCGCGAAGACCATTCAAAAGGTTCGCGCGTGCAAGGAAGCAATTTGGTTAGAGTATAAGTATCAACAAGGCGACGGGAAACGGGTGAGCGAAGAGAACTTGCGAGAAGATTTCCTCCGATTGTGGGATAAGTGGGAAGAGTCAGTGTTCTTGCATACTGTCACTTCGACTATAACTAATTTCAATGCTAAAGGGACATGAAAGATCGCATGAGCATGCGTGCCAAGCTGAATGAGGCGCTTGCTTGGATAGACCCCACTGGTAATGACCAACCTGACTGGAAAGTCTGGCGAGAACATGCAGGCGAGATGGAGCTGTCAGAGATAACCGCTTCGTATATTGGTCCGGAGAATCTCTGTCGATCACTGCGAGCTTTCGCGTGTTATAAACCAACTTCCAAGAACATAGGAGGACGCTAGGTTATTGATCTGCATTCTCAGGCTAGTCCTGCGTACGTGTACATGTTTTATAGATCTTGCATATAGATTATCGTGCGGCATGCTCGCAGCATTAATACGGGTTTTCCTGTACTGTTCCCATCTTCTGGCTGAAAGTTCGATCAAGAGGATTATAGTTTCACGTGACACATCCTCTTTGAATTCTCTGAGTTGTAGAGGCGAGCGCATCGCAGCGACTGATCAAATCCTAAAATCTCCTCCGACTGTTGTACCATACCATGGCCGATGCACAGAAACCCGCCGAGGAATCAACTGCGCAGGTTGATGTTACGAAATACAAGGTGAGGCAGGACCTCTCGATGTTGCCGATCATAGTTGACCATAGCCGAGTATGTTAGATCGCGGCCGACATCGTCAATAATGTAATGAAAAGTCTTGTGGCGCTAAGCATCGAGGGAGCCAAAGTCCTGGATATCTGTGTTGAGGGGGACAGACTCCTAGAAGAGGGGACAGGAGCTGTGTACAACAAAGCTGTAAAGGGCGTAAAGGTCGCCAAGGGTGTGTGCACTTTTTCTCCTCAGCAGCGTTCGCGTATCAGATCACATTAACATCGTTTGCACCTGAACAGGTATCGCATTCCCAACTTGTGTGTCAGTCAATAACACCGTTGCACATTTTTCACCGCTGCCCTCGGATCCCGCCTCCTCACAAACTCTCGCGAAGGGAGATGTAGTCAAGCTCCACATCGGTGCCCATATCGATGGTTTTGCGGCAGTCAGCGCCGAGACACTCGTGGTGGGGGCATCGGAACAAGATCCTGTGACTGGCAGACAGGCAGACGTACTGAAAGCGGCTTGGACAGCGGCAGAGATCGCCATGCGGCTGGTCAAGGTCGGCAATAAAAACTGGACAGTCACTGAATCGGTCGGCAAGATCGCAGCCGCATGGGATTGCAAGCCCGTTGAAGGTGCGCGATGTTCATCGAGCTGGCCCAACGATTCGAGTCGATCTTCATCCAGGAATGCTGTCATGCCAGCAAAGCCAAAATGTTATCGACGGCAAGAAGCGTATCATTCTTAACCCGGTGCGTTGATGAAATTTATCAGTGTGAATATGGCGTGTTCATGAAATACGGCAGTCCGAATCCCAAAAGAAGGACTTTGAGGCTGTCACTTTTGCAGAGAATGAAGTTTACGGTGTCGATATCTTGATCTCGTCTGGAGAGGATGGGAAGGTGCGTTTTCGATCCATGTTCTTGTCGCGGCTATTCATGTTGCACAGGCTCGTCTTGAAGAGTCAAAGACTACCATATATCAGAAGGAGTCGACCGTCACATATCAGTTGAAGATGAAGACGTCGCGTGCTGTTTTCTCTGAAGTCCAAAAGAAGGCCGGCGCCTTCCCTTTCAACATCCGATGCCTAGAGGACGAGAAACGCGCACGACTGGGCCTGCAGGAGGCGGTCCAGCACAATCTGGTGAAGCCATACGAAGTCATGTAAGTGTTCTGGGAATTCATCTTTCAACCTGCTCATGAGATATATTAGTTACACGCCTGCAAACACCTTCGTTGCGGGCTTCCACTTCACAATTGCTCTTCTCCCTGCGGGTCCTGCTATGATCACGTACCCCCCTGTCTGGTATAAGCCAGAACTGGTCAAGACAACGAAAGAACTAGAAGACGAGGAACTGAAGGAGCTACTTACAAAGAAGCTGCGGGAGGACAAGAAGAGCAAGAAAAAGAAGGCGAAGGCAGACGCGGAGGGCGAGGGGTCAGGAGAGAAGTAGAGGTCAACGTCGAGTATCGAATACGATGTATTGCTAGTACACGCACCGCGGTAGTTGCCCCCACTCATGGTAACACGTAAGGCCTACGTCGTTGTACCGCATTCCGCGTTCTCCCCGAACTCCCCGATCGTCCGTACGACGAGGTCAACATTCTCCAGAAACGCATTGACCGTTAGACGAGAAAGCCTGATCGTCAGCGTCTCGAAGTTGCTGCAGAAGATAGCTCAGACAGGACTGGCAGAACTAGGGACCAAGGAAGATTGCCGGGGACTCACGCAACCAATGTTCGGTCTTCGACTGACAATGTCCTCTTCACAGCTTGGGGTTGCAGCTCCCTGTCCACCTCGATGACCTGCTTAGCTATGGACGCGTGTTTCTCTGATCCAAACGGAATCCGGATGGTACTGAGGTTATGTTTGATATGAGCGCGGCTGAACAGAGGATTGCATGTTCTCACATAGAGTGCCATTGCGGTTCTGCCTTCGTCATTGCCGTAGAAGTGGGCTGCCAAAGAATAGATTATCGAGTTGCTGTCGGACACGCAGTACTGTGCAGAAAGGCAAGTTAAAATAAGCCTTGAAGAGTGCCCGCTTCAAGTTAAGTCGATCGCCATTCGATCAATTAGCGCAGCATGCATCACGCCGATTTGCAATACAAGCAACTCCAAGTGTCATTGAGTATAATTACTGGGTACTGGACGAATGGTTGTAGACGCGTCGCATTTCCGTGATACAAGTACATGTACAATGGACCCAGCAGGTTGTCCTCCAAGCCTCCTACATGATACGATCGCGAAGCCGATTAAGGAGTCAGATTCGCAGGCTAATCGCACGCGTTGCCGATGTGCACGGTTAGTAAAGCTACCCTTCCGTCGATGGAAATCCCTGGGAAGATCCCGTTATATTCACGTTCCCAATTGTGGCAATTAAACAACCTTACCATGATTAATACTCTGGTTTCCGGGAGGAAGGAGACCGCTTATAAACTGGGTCGTGGTGTGGTACGTAACGCCTTCAAGTCGGGTACAACCTGTGGCACCAGCAACGAGGAGATCCCTTACGGAGTTCGCAGAACGTGCCGGTGAGTCAGGCGCACGCAGCGAACGAACGTGCTTACCGCCCGCGATCGTATCCGTTTGGTGAAATGGTGTGGTGCTCTTCGAGGTCCTCCTCTTTCGAGACACTGCAGAGAAAGTGCCACTATCCAGCACGACGACATACGCGAGATCGAAGACGCGTGCTTACGCTAAGAATAGAGCACCACTGTCCGCTTCTGTGCCGTTCTGCACGAACAGTCTATCAAGAAGCGTCGCGTCATATTAGCTTCATGGCACAGGTGTGCAATCCTTGAGGCGAGGAATTGTACCTCAGGTGGTTACCACCAAAGATGGTCTCCGCGCATGTCCCCCCGATGGCATAGTCGTGCCGCAATTCGATGGTTTGATTAACCCAGCCATTGCCGTCGCCAAGGTTGGCAGGCATGGGAGCGCCCAAGTGGATGTCGAGACATTCTCTTGCGCTTTACGAACAAAAGCGGAGGATATAGCAGTAAGGTTCGCTCATGGGAAATTTGATCTAAATATGTCGACCACTTACAAGCCTAAAGCCAGAGCGAACTTGATAAAACCATTCTCCGTGAGGACTTCTGGGGAACTCGTCCCGGAGATGATGACCTGGCGACCACATGGTTAGAGAGAGGACATCGGGGATATGAGTATAAGACTACATTAAGAGGTTCCCCATAACCACCCCCGGCGTTGTCTAGCATGGAGCCTCCAAGGACACGGGGATCATAGAATGGAACACTACCTATGTGAGTAATTGGCAGCTCGATGTTCACTATAAAGCCAGAAAACACCGGGAGTGCAGCTAGAAGGGCCCTGATAGAGGAGGCGGGAGACCACATTATAAGCAGAGTAATGTGGGCGAGTTATGTCTTGAACCGGCAAAGGCTCGCATTATATACGCCCAGGGAAGAAGCTATCACATTCGAAGAACCGATGCGCCCGGGGTACCAGCTGCCAGCTGGTTTTAGTCAAAATGAGACGTGTGATTAAAGACCCCGGGGGAAGCAACGAGGCGACGGCACCATGCGGGGATCTAGTCGACGTACAAGTGCTGCCAGAATGTTTACTGCGTAAGCCCGTGGGGGTGCTCATTGCATCTCTGATAGCATTATTGGTCCTCGGCGTCGAAATTGTGTACTGTCTGGAAATGGCCTGACGAGGTCTTAGTAGCCCACCCTCCCAAAAGACGAGGGATATCAGACATATCATTATTTTGTTACTCCTGTTCGAGCGCCACCAACGCCTCTTTATATACGCTAGTATGGCCACGACCGGAGCGATCGTCAAGGGTAGACGTTTGACAATTCAGTATCCTCCGTTGTCTGCTCGGGAAACTTCAAGAGCCGACATTGTTGATCCGAGGACGGTGAGGACATTGAGCAATGCATGCATGAAGACGCTCACCGCAAGCACTAAAGTACTGATATCCCGGTCCTCGGATGACAGCAAAGCGCCGATTCAAAGAAGGGTTAATGGTCTACATGCTCGGGAAGTCAACCCAAACGCTTCAAAGAGCACGTCACGATCACAGATGCAGTATGCATATGAACGAGCCTTCTGAACCAAAGACGGAGAAACCTAGCACAGGGTGGTCATCAGCCGCTCTTATCGTTCGCAATATTCAGGCCCATACATACACTAGCAGCACCTTAAAGGCGAAATGTCCGATTCGGAGTACTATTACACTTCCGTGTATATGAAAGCTCCTGTGTTTCTCAATGAAAAATGTCTCGCGGGGCGCATATCATCCACGTAACGTTGCATTCAGCAGAGTTCACAGTACGGGCGAAGAAACGACCGTAGCAAGTCGGGTATTCATGATATTCCGATAGAACTTGTGATAGTGAGATAAGTACCACAATGAGACGAGTGTGCTCTCTGGACCTGGGAGAGGATGCGTAGCGGTGGGGCAAAAGTTGAAACCACATAATGCTTGGTTCGTATCAGCAAGGATGGTACGATTCTTGAATTCGACGAGCACTAAGAATGTCTCCTCCATAATCAGAAACATCCGATTTCCTTAGACATCGGCCTTGGCCAACAGCTGTCTCAACCTGACAGCTCATGGGATTGCATCGGCCCGCTCTCTTCGGCTTCTGATCGTCAGAAACACCTTTTCGTAACAGAGCAGGCAGATGGTGAGACAGCGGTGAGCGTATGGCGCTGAACCCGCAAAAGAAACGGTTGATGGCGGTTCCGAAGTCCCAGAAGAACGCTTGGAAATAAATGGATGTTTCAGAGCATCAAGTTATTCGTTAAGCATCAGGGAATAGATATGTGACACAGCTGCAAACTAAGAGATCCAGCAAGTCGCAGCAAAAAGTGAAGAAAGCCTGTAATGCAGCTGGACGCATATTTTGAGGTGCCCGGGGTCCACGTCAAAACCAATCACGTGTGTACGTGTGCTCAAAGACCTCGGACCTTGGCAAGTTGGCGTCACTTGCTTCGAGTTAGTAGTGACTACAGCTTTCAATCCACTTCTTGGACCGTTCCGCAAAGAAAACTGTTGCAACACAGAGAGCGCGAGGCATTTCATTTTCAAAACGTCCATGACCTTTTCTACTTTTGACTTATGTCAGAAATACCGCATATATACGTGGGTTTATATTCCCGGGCCCCACTTTTACTCTCTCGGCCTCAGCGGTAGGACTGCAAGTTGGATCGGCCCTGAGTATGTGTTCTCCCGTATCCGTCATTTGACATTTTTGAATTCAAATCCACGTCGTAGAGCTTTGAAAAAGCCGTAGAATCATATTGATGCTGTCATCCAAGGCAAACCTCTCAGATTTTATCGTCTTCGACAGTCAGGGACCACCTACCATCCCAGGCCACTCACCGCAGACGATACAAACTGCTATTAGAGACTCTAGGCTTCCACTTGGACACGTACTCCTAACGGCTTGTCATCAAGCTCTTGTTTGTGATCTTACTTCGGTCTCTCAGGAAGAACAGACTAGGTTTGGTCTGAATCTGAAGAATCTAGGCACACCTCTCGATCTCCTTCACCTTCACCCCGCACTTCGCGAAAATGTCGCTATGGAAAACGTACATTTACTTCTCATACAGCTCTTGCGTTTTGTCGCCAACGTGGAATTTCCGGAGCTTCTTTGTGAAGGCCGAGCCAGCGGCTTTCGTAACGTTCATGGATTGTTGGGATCTTCTACAGGTCTGTTGGCTGCGGTGGTTGTCTCAACATCTAAAGACATCCCAGCTTTCATTGCTACGTCCGTGGAGGCGTTCCGACTCGCATTTTGGCTTGGCTTCTCTACCCAGTGTTTCATTCATTCCTCAGGAAATGAGGAGCAACTGCTTCATGTCAAGGCAAATGTTATGAAACACATCTCCGGAAGAAATATCCGATTTCCTACCTTTCATGACCTTGTTCGACCCATTCGCTCCTCGATTAATGGCAGACCGATCGATGACACGAGTGTAGAACCAGGCGTCACTCTGGTTGAGGCAATCGTTGACATGGTCTTGCGTCCGGTCAATCTCGATATCGTCGTCGAGACTCTGCGAACTGACTTTGCATGTCATCGGCAGGCAAGATATACACCAGTTCGTCTGATCAACGTCGGGCCTGGTACCTTCATATGGCAGAGCATAATCCGAGTACTTCAGCAAGTTTCAATCTCGCCGGTGGACTGGACTAGCTCCATTCAGCACGATGTGCCCACAGGGATTGCGCGCGCGCCATCGTTTTACAATCAAAATACCCAAGAGCCCATTGCGATTGTTGGTACGGCGATCAATTTTCCCGGGGCCAAAGATATGGATGCACTGTGGAGTATTCTCGAGAACGACGTAAGCTCTGCCTCGCAGGTAGATCAGGACACTCCTCGCATTCGGATCTGAGCTCACTCCGCTATTGTAGATACCAAAGTATAAGTTCGACATCAAACAATACATGGAGGTTCCAGAAGGATCGCATCGCACCCTGAAGACGACTTTCGGCAACTTCCTTGAAGATGCGGATGTGTTCGATAATGCGTTTTTCCACATCTCCCCACGAGAAGCTCGCAGCATGGATCCGCAGCAGCGGGTTCTCCTCCATGTCGCTTACCACGCACTTGAAGACGCAGGTTATGTGCCGAACGCGACTTCAACATCTAATCCCGATACGTTCGCGACGTACATAGGCTGTTCCACGAACGATTACGTGCAGAATCTGCGAAAAGATGTCGACATATACTACAGCACTGGTAGATGCAGGCTCAATATTCAATGCGTGGCTTGTTGACTCATTCGTTTTATCAGGGACTCTTCAAGCATTTTTGTGCGGCAAGATATCACATGCATTTGGTTTTAGTGGTCCATCCATAGTGGTTGACACTGCGTGTTCCTCATCCATAGTCGCCATTTACCAGGCTTGCCGTGCACTCTCCAACGGTGACTGTAACGCTGCCCTTGCCGGCGGTGTCAATGTGATTTCTAGTCCTGATGTGTGTATCGATTCCCTAGTTTACTGCTTTGCATTGACGGGTTTGGTCAGATGTACTTGGGACTAGAGCGAGCGCATTTTCTCAGTCAAACCGGTCAATGCAGACCCTGGGACGTCTCCGCGGATGGATACTGCCGCGCGGAAGGCTGCGGAATCTTTGTTCTGAAACGACTTTCAGATGCCTTGTTCGAGAACGACCGTATTCAGGGCGTTATACGTGGTGTGGAGGTCAACCAATCGGGGAAGTCAGACTCAATCACGCATCCACATGTGGAAACGCAAGCCAGGCTGCTACGAAATGTGCTCGAAGCTAGCGGCGTTCATCCTCATGAGGTTAGCGTAGTAGAGGCTCATGGGACTGGAACGCAGGCCGGCGATCCCGCGGAGATGGAAAGCTTACGAAGCGTGCTCGCGGTTGGTCGATTGGTGGAAAATCCGCTCCACGTTACATCTGTCAAGGCAAATATTGGCCATGCAGAGGCAGCATCTGGAGCTGCGAGCCTCGCAAAGCTGGTATTGATGATGCAAAAGCACATGATCCCTGCTACGATCTCACTCAAACAACTAAATCCTAAAATCCCGGACTTGGCTTCCGACAATGTTCGCATAAATTTGACATCAACTCCATGGTCTGCTCCTACCGGAAACCGAAAGCGGATAGCTCTCTTGAATAATTTTGGCGCGGCGGGTTCGAATGCAGCCCTCGTTCTAGAAGAACCACCTCTCACACGATCTTCGGCTCTATGCCGCGCATCTGAGGCTGTACTTCTCTGCCTATCATGCGAGAGTGAAGAGGCGATAGAGAGGCTGCGCGTGCTGTACCTGACAGATCTGGAACAACGCGTTCGCACTCAGTCACAGCTGGCTGATTTCGCTTACACTGCTACAGCTCGCAGACAACTGCATAAGTATCGAATCGCTGCTGTTGGTACATCCATTCAGGAGCTGGCTCACAACCTACAGGCGGCCGGCGTGGTACAGATCGACGAGACACAAGATAAAGTAATCTTTGTTTTCTCTGGTCAGGGAGGGCAATATCATGGAATGGGCGCAGGTCTGTACGCACACATCCCATACTTTCGAGGTATCGTCGATGGTTGTCACCAGAGGCTAGTTACTTGGGGATTTTTGGGGATTTTATGCGTAATTTCTCCTGATGCATCGAACATAGAAGAGTCCGACAGTATTGAGATTCTTCAGCCTGCTACATTTGTGCTACAATGCGCTTTAGCGAAGTTGTGGATGTCGTGGGGAGTCCTGCCTCACGCAGTTATGGGTCACAGGTATAGTACTTCGAATGATGCGAAAATGGGGGCGGCTGATGGTATTTAGCCTAGGGGAATATGCAGCACTTGTTATTGCTGATGTCATTTCACTTGATGACGGTCTCAAACTAGTAGCATACAGAGCAAGACTGATGAACAGGAAATGTCAAGCAAACGCCACAGGAATGCTGTCCATTCAAATTGATGCCGATGAGCTCGAGCAAATTTTGTGTGAAGATGCATATAACGGCGTGTCTATAGCATGCTACAACGGGTAAGTGGTCCGTTATTATTGGATATTGAACCATTGGTGAACAGATCCATAGCACTTCCACATTCACGGTTGGCGGTGATACAATGCAACTCAGATCATTGCGTTACCACTGCGAGAAGCTAAGGCATAGTTGCGTCCATTTAGATGTTCCGTTCGCATACCACACCGCCGCTATGGATCCGATGTTGGCCGACTTGCGCGACATTGGACGTCACATTCGCCTTTCAGCACCCAGGATATTTGTTTCGTCCGCTGTACATGGTATGATAATCAATCCGGGCGATGTCGCGGTCTTTACACCCGATTATTTTGTTCGTCACTGCCGAGACCCAGTTCGCTTCCAGCAGTGCATTGAGAATCTTGTTGCTCGTGAAGAGTCTTCTCGTATCGCAGCGTGGATCGAAATTGGACCACATCCAATCACCCTACGACTGCTCCCGAACGAAACCGCCGCAAAGCATACTGTACTACGTATAGCGTCGTTGCGGAAGCATAAGCCAGACGAAGAAGTTTTATGCTCCGCTCTGTCGAAGCTGTACTGTCTCTTTACGCGGATCTCATGGCGCGCTGTTTTCGCTGATTTTGCACCAGACGCACGACTCACAACTTTGCCATCTTATCCGTTCGCTCAATCTCGTTTCTGGATTTCCTACCAAGAAGATCCTCAGGTCACAATTGATGCTGGGAGTCCTTCCGGATTATCTTTCATTTTACCCGGTCCCTCCTTTCAAATCTCCAGGGATGGATTCTCGCGTGAGTTTGATATAAATGTGGATCAAATTGTTCCATTTATATCAGGACACGAAGTCGCGGGCTATGCTCTCTGTCCTGCATCTCTTCACTACGAGCTCGCGCTGGCTTCTGCCCACAATTTCCTTGCGGACACTCAAAATTTGGACACTCTCATGTGCCCAGAGCTTCTTGACGTCGTTCATGATAACCCGCTTGTCTATGCGCCCTGGCGACGTCAGTCCATCCGGGTAGATATTCAATCCAACGCGCAATCTCAGAGGTCATCCATGCAATTCAAGATTTACTCGCTGTCCATAGATTCTCCGATCTCTGAGTATTCCTATTGTTCTGGGAAGATTAGGTATCAACCAATAGCCCAAATGGAATCAGAACTTTCTTCTTTCAAGAGGATGCTCGATCGGCGTCGGGGATCGCTGCAAATTGGATGTAACGGCGCTACGACTTTCTACACTCGCGGTTTTTATAACAAATTTTCGCGCGTCGTGAGCTATTCCGAGCTCTACCGGACGATCAAGGCTATCACTATTCGTTCAGACGGAGCCGATGCGTATGCCATAATGGAGTGTCCGCGCGCCACTCTCGGGCGGTTCGTTATTCACCCGATTTTCATGGACTCCCTGCTGCATGCGGCTGGATTTGTGGTAAACCACAATGCTGCAGAAGAAGATATCTTCATATGCAATCAGGTCAATCGGGTTCGTGCCCTATGTGACTTTGGGATACCATCCGCTATGTATGGCGTCTACTGCAGCGTTGGCTTCATGTCCGAAGCAATGACCATCGTCGATATCTATGCGACCAAGCTCGATGGTGAGGAAGACCAAGTCGTGGCATACCTGGAGAAAGTCAGATTCCGCAAGCTTAAGCTGAGTAGTTTCAAACGGCTGCTATCCGCTTCTCTGCGCGAGAAGCACGTCTCCTCCACGCGTTCTGTCGTCGATGCTGAGAAGGTTGTTGGGAGAGCGTCTTGCCTCGAAAGTCAGTTTAGGAACATCATTGCTGAAGTTTGCGGTGTCCAGTCCGGTCGCATAACAAGAGAATCGCTCTTAGGAGATCTTGGCGTCGACTCTCTCATGAGCATCGAGTTGGTTGGACGGCTTCGTACTATTCTGCCCTCTTCCAGCATCGAATCCTCAGTATTTATGGCGAAGATGCAAGTGGGAGAGCTCATAAAAGCCCTTGAGGATAGTCTGGCTTCAGGTTCGCAAACGGACAGCCCAAGATTAGTGTCCTCCAGTACATCAGATCAGTCATTTGGCCGCATTAACAAAGTTCGGGAGATCATATCGTCAGTTCTGGGCTTCTCTGTGCAAGATCTGCCCTGTGATCAAGAGTTGTCTCTCCTCGGGATGGATTCCCTGAGTTCCATCGAGACACGTCAAGCGCTGCAGTTATATTTCGGGATTGATATTGCGTATCACGACTCACTTCCGCGCATGACAGTAGAGCAAATCTCGGCCGCACTCGACGGAGCTCCTCCGTACTACGTTCGAGAACTAGATTCGGGATCTACCACCCTTTCGGAGCGCAACCCAGCACTGCTCCAATGTGGCGATCCCAATGTTGTGCCATTATTTCTAATTCATGACGGCAGTGGTTTGGCGCATCAGTATGCTAATCTCTCTCGTCTCGATCGTCGCGTTTGGGGCATACACAACCCCAAGCTGCCTACTGGGGAAGAGTGGGAAGGTGGTGTTATCGAGATGGCCGCCCATTATACGAACCTCATTTCAGAGGAAGTTCACGCGGCCGGGAAAATGTCGTGCATCGTAGGGGGTAAGCCATATCTCTATCAAACGATGTCATGATACTAATCAGACACCGCTACAGGCTGGTCCTTCGGAGGCGTCGTAGCCTTCGAAGTCGCTCGCCACCTTGTGGACAGCGGCATTCATGTCAAAGGGATAGTGCTCATTGATTCTCCTCATCCTCTTTCGCAAGCTCTTATGTCAGATTCCTTCATTGATGTCGTGGTCGGCTCTACGAGTCGCCTAGCGTCCCTCGTCCGTGCCCAGATGCGAGCTGCAAGCAAACTTTTTGCCGAATATGACCCTTCTGTGTCCCCTGCAAGCCATGCCGTCCTGCCTACGGCCGTAATGCTTCGTTGCGAGGATGGCTGCACCCACGCTATGATCCAACGTGATTCAACATCGTTTTTCGCTGACAGGACGGATCGCATGGAGTCTATCAGCGGATGGGAACGGATTCTAGGGACGGCTGTGCCAGTTCTCGACATCCCTGGCAACCATTTCGAGCCGTTTGAGCGCAAAAACGTGAGGCGTGATCTTTTGCTCGCTTGGAAATCTTCGCTAATCGTTCATGGTACTGCCCGTCCAGGTCGGGGTGGTCTCTGCAAAGCTGAAAGAGGCCCTTGCTATGTTCGATCCATAGATGACACATCTCGCCACTCGCCAATTTTCATTCCGAGCAATGTATCACGCTGCTGGTAAGTACTGCGAAGTGTTTGAATACGCGGAACCAGTTCAATCCCGTATATTTGTGCATTCGATCACTTGTACGGCCATACATTGAGCCGATATTCCTCATACTAGTTACAAGAGTAGCCACAGGGACAGAATTACAGACCAGAAAACGTACGTACGTAGTAAACGGCAAAAAAGTAGGAAAAGCGATATAGGGGCAGTCTCAGACAAGAAATAATACGCGAGAAATGACTGGCTTTATAGAGGTACTGTAATGTAGAGATGTACCTCATGGGAAAGTGGTGGACCCAGAAGAAATATTTACCATTATGAGTGATACAGCGGAGAGCCCGTCTCAAGGAGGCACCAGGGAATGATGACACGCATATGCAGAAGACGTGCTGAAAGCAAAGAACGAAACAGTCGACGTGGGTGTGCTACCTAAAATGGCACAGGACTCCCATGGCGGTGAACGTTCAGCTCGTCAGAAAGACAGATAAGTTTGTATAGTGGGCAGGAGCGACCTGTGGGGCAGATTATGAGCCATCTCGGAAAACGCGAGCGAGGAGTGTGAAACATACATCAAACCAAATCCTGCCGCAAACGCAATTGAGCCGAATGCAAAGGACTTGCGCTCTGGGGGAATGTTTCCGAGCAACCCAACTCGTCGGTTTGTGGCAATCACCCGCTCGCCAACCTCCTCCTGCGACTGAGAAAAGTTAAATTTGAGCGGAGACTCGTCTCGAGGCCGTTTTTGCCCCTTGGCTTCCTCGGCAAGCTCAGAGCCGGACATCTCGTCATGCATGTCTGCATCTATGCCCTCAGCGCCCTCAGTGTCTCCGTTTGCTTTCTCAGCTTGTTCGACTTCCTGCTGCTCGCGCTCGGCCTTCAGCCGCGCGATCAGTTCTTTTTGCTCTTGGATGTCGTCCTCCATAGTGTCCGTCGCTAACCGCGCGACATTGGCACCCTCCTCGTCGACGACTGTGTCCTCAGAGCCGGTCGGGGTGAGGGTCTTCTTCGCCGAGCGCGTGCTCCTGGGAGACTTCGGCACGATGGGTGACTGCACGAAGCTTGTCCCGGTGTCGTGCAATCGAGCCGACCGCCGCGGCGTGGGCGACCTCACAGCGCGTGCCACGGAGGGCGGCGGCGTGGGCGCAGGGGCCTTGGCAGCGACAGTAGGAGAAGCACTGACCGTCGAATCGGCTAAGGCAGCTAGAGTCACGCCGGACTCAGTGGACACGGACTTTGCAGGCGAGGCTTCCCTGCGGCGTTTGGCAGGGGCGGGGCCAGCCTCCCGAGGCGAGGGAGACACGGCTACTGGTCGTGCAGCAGGGGATGCGCCCGGCGTTGGCTGCTGTGTCTTGGAGGATCGGCGATAGACGACATTGGGGTCGGGTTGTGCTTTCGCGAGGGCGGATATGACAGCGGACAGATTGTAGTCGGCTGCAAGAGTCACAGCGACTTCGGGGCTGACCCACGTTCCAGCAAAACGAGAGCGTCCAGCCTTGTTCGCACCAGCGATGTCGAAATTGGCCTTGACCCAGGCCGCTTCTGCCTTCTCGGCGTCCTCGTTGGCAGTGGGGAAAGCAGCGCGGAACATGGTAGTGAGGCTTATCGCGCCGGTGTCTAGGCGACGAAGGATGAAGGCATGACCCAGGGGCTAGAGAGAGTAAGATATAAACGATGTGGCCGGGGGAGGAAGGATGCGTACCGTGTTGATCTTGAGCCTGCCTACCTGCTGAGAGCGTGAGGACGGCGCGAGAAAGCTCAACAACGACTACGCACAATAGTGATCTGCTCATCGCGCACAATCTCCTGGAACTTGACCGGGGGTGGCTTGGAGAGATCAACTAGAGGCGGCGACGATGAGGGAAAGAGAGATGGGAAAGACGAAGGACGAACTGTTTCTGATTTGAGGGTTTGCATGGTCTACGGGGAGGGGAGGACGTTGCTGTTTAACGACGGGGGGCATGGTGAAGGACGGGGAGGAGCGTGTCGCCAGTCGCGATCTCGGCGAGCGCGTTGGTGGCAGACAAACCACCAACCCACAGCGAGGCCCCCTCTCCGCAATTTGCCGAATTGCCTTTCCGGGCAGGTCTGGTCGTTCGGCGCCACACGTTCAATATCAATTCTATGCTGGTCTACGAGTACAATAAAGTGATACACCACTTTCCTCCCTAGCTAGCACCTCTCTACACAGGCAAAGGTACCCTCTCAAGCAGCTGCTGGCGACCCACCAGCTCCTCCACCAACGTCGTGTACTCGTCCCACCAAGCCTCCGTTCCCCTCCGGTTCTTCATGTCCGCATGCGCCACCATCTCCTGCACCGGCACCCACTTCACCTTCGTTCCCTGGATCGTCACCACCGCAGCAGACTCCGGTGGCGCCTGTTTTACCTTTGACTGCTGCTGCAGTAGCTCAATGTGGTGCCTCTCCATATATGCCATCGAATTGAGCGCTAGGCGCACTGCCCGGGTCCGGTCCATTGGCGACGGAATGCCTCCCTGCAGCGTGTGTCCCAGACTCGCAGAACGTGAGTCAAACAGCGATCCACCCTCTTCCTTTAGCATCCTCCTGATAAAGTCTGTACTATAGACGTCCGATGCGCACTCGTTCCTGGAAAGAGTGAGCTCGCTTGCGCCAAAATTGTGATAGACACATACCTCAGAACTAGTCTTCCCTCCGCTTTACCAGCCTGGTCGAGGGTGTATCTCCGTTTCAAGAATTTGACATCACGGCGCAGCATGTCCAGGTCAATACCCCGCTCCGGCGTGTACAGAATCACGGCACCAGTCTACTAAAATCAACATGATTCCCTGAGCTCATGGGAATACTCACCGCCAGTGCACCCATCGTAGCGATATATCCACATTTTCCACCCTGCGTCTCTACCACAAAGACTCGGTTCCGACTCGCCGACGCACTCTGCTTAATCGCATCGCACGCAGACACGAGTGCATTCAGACTCGTGTCGCTCCCCAAGCTGAACTCCGTCATTGGGACATTGTTCGATATTGTCGCCGGGAGGTGTACCATCGGTATGTGGAACGCGGGATAATGCTTCCTCGCGTTATCCAAGATCAGTAGTGCATTGAATGTCTCGAACCCACCAATCATCAGGAGCGCCTGGAAGTTGTACTGCTGGAACTTCGCCGCAACCGCACCGAGGTCAATATCGGGCAGCTTGCGATTCGTGCCCAGCTCCGATCCTCCGCGGGTCATCCAAGTGTCGACTCCAAGCCAGGACAGTTGATGTACATTGTCATCAAGCAGTCCAAGAAAACCATTGTGGATGGCATATGGTACGTGTCCCTGACGGAGACAATACCGGACCGCAGTGCGAGTCGCAGCGTTCATACCCCCTGCGGGGGCGCCGACACTAAGAGCGCATATTAGACTGCGGCTGCATTACGCACTAAGTCATACTCACTGCATGATTCCCACGCGCATTCTCTTCACGTTGAACCCAATCGGTCACTTCTCGATAGGAAATTGATGACATATTAACTCACCTGATGCTGAGGCAATTTTGGCTCCTTTTCGAGAATAGATGTAGCGTGGAAGCCATCCAACATCTCCGCGAATTCTGGGTCGCGGAGCGACATTGCCTTGTCGAAATTCTTCTCGGAAATTGCAACACCCACTGAACGAGTCTTTGAGTAGGCGTGTATCAGCTTCCACAGTTTGGCTTTTAGGGGATGGGATACTGACCATTGCGACAGCCTCCATGAGGGGAACGCGAATTATCTTGTTCTCGCTGACGCCAATCATGAAAGATGGTGTATCCGGGGTGGCTTGTAAGAGCGCTTCTACTGCCTCGATTCCTTGCAGTGTTGGCTGGACCAACAACATCAACGGGTGTCTGACGGAGCATCAGACAGTAAGGACAGGACATACCATAATACGATCGTAAGCACACGGTGCCCCACCACGTTGGGTGTGTCCCAGAGTCGTGACTCGCGTATCGAGGCCCAGTCGATCCGTCAGAACATCCTTTATGTAGTCTGCTCGTATCGGGTTGAGATTTCTGTCAATGGCGCCCTCTGCAACGATCACAATCGTTTTCCGCTGCCCGATCTCCCGGTTCTGTAATTACATTAGCTTGCAGATCATGATCGCTTTCACGGGTGAGCGACATACACTCTGAATCATCTTGCACATATGGTCTTCCCACTTCTCTTCTGCCGGGGGATTCTCCGGAATGAAAATGAAGTCCGCTCCACAGCTGTGTACGAGTCAGAATTTTGGCTTCCTGGGGGCAGAAACAATGACAGACCTGACACCAGCCATCAATGCAAGCCATCCACAGTGCCTACCCATGACTTCCAGCACAAACGCGCGAGAATGCGAATATGCGGTCGAATTTATGTTGTCGATGGACTCGCAAATGCGGTGGAGAGCAGTTGGTGCCCCAATTGTCATGTCTGTCATTGACATGTCGTTATCAATGGAGCCAACAAGACCGACGATTCGGAGATGCTGGTGCGCGATTGCTTGCTCCTCAGTAATTTGTCCTAGAAAATATCAGTATACGATGCGTCTGAGCATAGCTTTCGAGTTCGAAGAGAGACGGGATAGCTAGAAAGGGCCTGTGGGAATGCCAGGACGTATATAATCACAGTGGGTCGATTATATGCGCCCATATCCCAGGTTTAGAACTGCGTCTGCCAAGGGCTGGGGTCCCGAGAAGATAAGTGAGTTGATAACGGTGCAAACACGGTTCTCGTTGTGCATGCACACTATGCAGCTCAATCTTGGAATTATCGTGGTTCACTGAGGTACGTACCGTCGGCTTTAAGAGCAGCAACATGCTGGGGCCATTCAGACCTGAACACATCTGCACCTGTTAAAGAGCCATCTCCACCGCAGACTACAAGAGCATCGATCCCTTCCTTGATCATGTTGTATGCTGCCGTCTGACGACCTTCTTTAGTGCGGAATGTAGTCGACCGAGCAGTACCGATTAAAGTACCTCCCTGATTGCAGAGTGATTCGTTCAAAACCCTTCAGAACAAGGACATATACTAGATACACCCACTCACCTCCCCAAACCAGCCTCTCACATCGTCCCATCCGACGCGGACAATGTATCGCCCTCGGAGCGTCCGCCCACTAATGTAGTCTCCTGTCCCATCCTTCAGCAATTCTCCGTCGCCAAAGCGCAGATTGTTCACAAAAGTAGCGTCCTCGCTCGCTCGCGCGTCCTGTACTTCCTGCGTGTCGTGCGCATTGCCACGGACAAGCCCTTCGTATCCCTCGCGGACGACCCAGGCTTCACAGCCCCTAGCAAAGGACTCATCAAGGTCAAATGGCAGAGCGGAGATGCCTTAGGAGCCGCACTTGGCGATGGCCGTCTTCACGACGGCACGGACGACGGCGTTCATGCCGGCGCTGTCCCCGCCGGACGTAAGCACGGCGAGCTTCATCTTCGGTTTCTGGATCGGTAGGAGTGGCTCGGACATTGTGGCTACGACTGCGAGAACGATAAAGGTGAGGGCAATGTGAGGTGGAGGATGGTGGACGGAGATAGGGTGGACCGACGCCTCTTTTACTCCGGGTCTTTGACTGGTTAGTGCCGGGGAGCGATGACGGTGCGGGGCGCTGGATTTCGAGGGAGCTAGACGCGTCTCGACGCGTCCGAGCAAGTAAAAAGGGACGGGGAAGACAGCGCTGCCGAACGTGGAGATCGAACGTGCAAAACCCGGGCGAGATGATAGTCCAGATGAAGACCGATCGCGCCCGGCAGTCGCGGTCAGTCGCGCCTCGCGCCACCAGTGGCCAGGCGTGTGGCTGGGGGGCCGGGACTGTTTGCCTTCTGTTGCCGCAACGATACTCCAGGCTGGGATCATTTCACTAGTATGGTGCATGTACGACTGAACGAACGTGAGACGAATCCCAATGCACACGTCAATTTCATCACCGCACTCACAACGGTGGACCCGGCTGCCCAAGAGGACGCGAGACAACTGCTGCGCGCCCTGGCCGCCCAAGTCAGACCTGTCATGAAGGCGCATGGCTTCGTCGTGAACAGTCTAGAAGAGGTACGACAACCGCGGTCGTCGCATATCAGGCTTAGCTGGCTGAAATTCCGCTTCTCGCTAGTATGAACACAACAAAGTCTTTGCAGGTAGGAATTGGAACAACGGCGAAGTGATCGGTCAGTGTCTTCAGAAAAGCATGCTCTGAATTTCGCTCTCAAGCAAAAAATAATAGAATTGGTACTCCGTGGTGCCAGCGGTACATTTTTACCAGTTTCCTGGTTGATGAGTACATTGTGCCACGAGGTCAGTTATGATATTTGAGCAACATGGCGACTACCTATAGTGACGCGCCGCGATGATGGACTGCGAAAGCTAGCGCATATTCAGGTATATTCCTTTTTCGACCTATTCGTTTCCCACTGATGGTCTATGCGGGTAGCACATGAATCATGGACCTGCATTCCAAACACTATGGACTAAATTACGCCGTGAGGTAAGAGAATTGCAGGATAAAGGATATTATGGAGATGGTTGGTTCGCAAACACCCTGTGTGAGTACACCATCATGATGCTTGTCGCAGGGTATTGGTCGGCTGGGGCACGACTAGCGGATTCTGCCAGGATGGGTGGTCGAACGTTTGATCCAGGGGACTTGCCAGAATATATGGTATGTTATGATAAATCTCAAGCGTATATTGCAAAGCCAATTTACCTGAAGTGCGGTGGTGCCCAATCCCGAACGCGTCCCACTTCGCTTCGACGACGACGAAATCACTCACAAGCCGGCCCTTCGAGCCATACCGGGGCGCAGACCACGAAGAAACGTAAAGCGGGGTCGCGCGTGACAGCTCAGGGAACATTCAAGGGGCCAGGTAAGGCGCTCAACGGTGACATCAGTGATCAAGAACAAAGGAAAGCCGGAGCAGGATTTAGAAAAAAGGCCGGAAGGTGAGAGAGATTTCGCGGTGTATTCGCGCATATAATCGTTTGATGTGGCTACCTTCCAGTAAGCGAGCACGGGAAGAAAGGGCGGTGGCGGCAGAACGTCGCCTGAAAGCATTGCAAAGCCAAGGTATGTATCCAAACGTTTGTAGGCGTGACAGATACTTACGATTTTCCTAGCGAACACATCGACACCGGCGACCCATAATCAACCACAAGACGATTCGGAAAACGAGTCTGACGTAGAAATATTGCACGAAACCGACAATGACCGGCGGCGTGCGATGCTAGATGCTATGGAGCAAGCAGACATAGACAGCCTCAAGATCTCCGGGACGGAATTTTCTTCCGAATTTGTCTTCCCATCGACTAGCGCACCATTGCAGCCGCATGACCCAGAGGAGCAGAACTACCCAATCTGTGACGTACAGGTTCTTCCGAGAGCAAGCGGCGTCGGTGCCGCCGGTCTTTCAACCTTGCCTAATAGTAACAATAATCTGGGAGACGTGTCAGAGCTCGCAGGATCTTCGGGGAACGGATTTGGGAAGACAAAGAACATGCCGTACGGAACACTGGTGGAGGATGAAATTCAATTCAGGAAGAAGGAATCTTTAGGTTTGACAGATAGTGGACGGCGATTAGGAGGCAAGGGGACAAGAAGTGGCGGCAGTGCAGGAGCGACATTCCGCCGGGACCGGCCAGGGCCTGTAGACAGTCGATCTTCTGATCTCAATATCGGAAATGAGCCCACGAAATACGAATGGAATTGCCTAGTGTGCACTCTGTGCGTATCTTCTCTTCTCGTGCATTTATTGTATTACCTGACCATAATTTCCGATGAATCTAACCTGTTCAGCTCAAATTCCCCGGGGCATCTTGCTTGTTCAGCGTGCGCAACGCCTCGAGGTGAAATTGAATGGGGGGGGGCACTGATCACAACACTTGTTTGTTCCTTGCCGGTCGGATATTGAAGCCATGCAATGTAATTTCCTTGAAATATTGTTATTCACAACGGTTCAGGATTTCAGCCAGCGACTGGAATGTGTGGGTAGAAGATAATATCCACTATGTCAAAGAGCAGTTGTGTTGATGTTACATATCAAAATGTGGTCATCGCGTCCGGTGTACACTGTTATACATAATTGACGCATTCATTCAGTTGATGGGATGGCTTTGTGCTCTAACTCATACTGCATCGTAGTCATTTCCAGCATCTGATTTCACCATCAGCTTAGTGGTCCGAGTCTGACCTGTCGAAGGCTACGTACAGGATTTCATAGTTATCCCGTTCCACATGTTCTCCGCCGCCGAATGCGCAGTTGCAGCCACCCTATCATACCATGTCACTATCACAGCTTCATGTACATCATGCGAGCACACACACCAGATGCTCGCCCGTTTTTCCGGGGACTCTGATTCCTCCGATGTTGGCTAGAGCATGGTACAGTCTAGTCCCGTTCTCCTCGTAGCCTCCCTGGACAGCTCGTCTGCCAGGCGGGATCCGGCCACCAGACGTGTGCACCCACTCCATTGTTACGGGATCGAATGGCAGCAGGTCATAGCGGCCGCGATGTTCATGCTCACCTCCACCGTACGGTACGCGACATGGCGGTGAGAGGTGAGGGCCGATCTTGCACGGATGGACCGAGTTCTGAAAGATCGCAGAACCAATGAAGATGGGCGATCGCCCGTCGGCGTCGTAGCCTACGGGCCTGCCCAAGACGTCGACAGACGGAATGGGCTGGTCTGTGTTGAGTGGGATCCGGAATCCGGACGCGGGGGGTGCTTGATACGGAGGGGGCGATTGCCCATAGCTCTGCGGAGAAGGGAACGAAGGCTGCATGCTAATGTCTGCAGAAAGCAGAGATACACAGGGTAGGCGATAGTTTAAGGCTCAAGGACACGCGGCTGTACTAGGTCTTGGAAGTACCGCAATGCAATACAGCGCCGGTGATGAGCGCTGAGCATGGCGATAACAGATACATATACCGTCTCTACGTGGATAGCCCTTTGGTGCTGACTGACGCTCACGCTCGCGCAGTAGCGGAGGCTTGGCTCCACGCTTGCAAGTCATTTTGTTTGCTCGCTACATACACGCACATATAGTGAGATGATACAAGTATGAGATGATGTAGTCTTGCAAGTCTTGCGACCTTTCCCTATCCCACTGCCCGAGTCTTTCTCGTCCGACGTGCAGGTGTCTGTGCAGGTGGGGCTGCAGGCGCTGGGGGTAGCACCGTTGTCTCCCATTCATCCGAATCAGGCGGTGGCAGATCAAACACTGCTCGTGGATCTCGTCTGGCGGATGACTGCGCTTGCTGTTCAGGGCGCGATGGTGGCTCAGGCGGAGCCGGTTCGATGGATGGCGATGGAGGAGCAGAGTCAAGTAAGAGCGACTCGAATGACTGCGTCAGAGAGCTGGGAGCAAGGGGAGATCATGAGCGAGCCAATCGTGTAAGAAACCCAAATAAACATACTGGATCTCATTTCGGCGCATGAGCACCCATTCGTTACATGTATCCCTGAATTGTGTCAGAACACTGGCAAAGTCATTATAGAACTGCGGGATGTGGATCAGAAGATGCACAAATATCTTCATAGGTGCCGTACTTTCAATCCTTCGTCTAGATTGCGCATAATTTCTTTGTACATATGGTACGCTAAATCGAGAGATTGCAGAGCGTGTTCGCGCTCCTTGACGCTTTCATCGTCCCTACGCGACTGCAGGAACTGTTGGTTGCGTTCCTTTGCCAAGTTCTAAGTGCATATGTGAATCAAGCAATAAGGAAACACTTACCTGAATAGACTGGAGCAACGTTTCCTGCCTCTGCTCGCCGTCTTCAATGCCGATACGGAACTTGTCATACTTGGCCAGTTCCTCTTCGAGAGCATCTTCAAATGTCGACGGCTGCACTTCAATCCACCGCTCAATTCCCGCGGCTGCTTTGAGAACTCGGGGTGTGATATTCTCCAACTCTGCCAGACGTGTCGCGCGCCTGACAAGATCGTCTCGAGCGCGCATTAGATCGTCTAGAGATTCGAGGAGGACACGAAGGGCGTGTGCGTGGGTCTGTGTTGGTGTAGCGCCGACGGACGATGGGCCCTGTCCAAATGAAATGACGGATGAAGGAATTGACGCCTCTAACTGTGTCTATGGTGACGAAGATCATGTTTGAGGACCATCGCACTAACCCAACGTGTAACCCACCTCGTCCCAGGTCAATTCCACGATGTTTCGCTCCCATTCGTCCCATTTTGTTCTGACGAGTTCGTCGCTTTGTGCTGCCTGATCTAGAATGGCCCGATATCTTTCGGCCTTCGCGATAAGTTCCTTGTTTGCTTCGTGAGAGGACAGGCGTTCCACGCTGTGCTCCGCTTGAAATGACTCGTCTTCTTCTGCTTCCTGATCCAAGATGTCCATCGCCTGCAGGGTAATTTTGAGCGCCCGACACCGAGCTAGTAGCATGTCTTGTGTCACCTCATTGAGTATGTCTATATCACTGTGCGCGAGCTTTTGGACATTCTTGATGTTTTCTTCTATCCTAGACGGACCACTCTGCAATCGGACTTCTTCGGCCTTTTTCAGCAGGCTGGGAGGGAGCCCGATGGGTCGCTCGAGTGCCTCTAACGCGGCAGGGAGGTTCAACGACTGGAGAACTCTTGATGTGATATATCAACAGACAACGTCAATCAGAAAGAAATTGTGATGCCAACCTGTTGGAAATATCATCCAATTGTTGCGCCCGGTCTGTCACGTCATCCTTGAGGAAATTTTTTCGACGGTCGTTGTAAATGTCTATAGCACCAGGCAATCATCACGCCAACGAAGATTGCACAGATGACACGTCAAGCTAACCAATAGCAACCCTGGCACCCCACCCAAGCAATTCCCCGAATATTACAGCGTCATTTCCAATGATTTTTTTGGGGTCGATCAGTCCAGGGTGAATAACAGACTGCACCATAGATGCCTCCTGTATCAATGGCAATGCCGAAATTGACGGGACGTCCTGGTGATATATTAAATCATTGTCCCGTTCTGCCCGGGCTAAGCTTTTCTGAACAGTGTCCGAAAGGGACTGCCAATAAGTCGAATATTAGCTAGATGGTCAATTGTATAAAAAAACAACCACTCCACTTTTATGTCCTGAAGAACAGCGTGTGCCACGCCTCCACGGCGAGCGATATCATAACCTCGCTTGGCAACAGTTTGCGCCTGTGTAAGACGTGCAATTTCATGCCCGAACCTTTTGGATGTTATCAATCTATAACGATCAAGTAATAACCACAGAATGCCTCAACCTGTTAGCCTCTAGATCATCCACACTTTTCCTGTATTGGGTCGCTGCCTCAAAGTGAAGCTGTTTTGTCTCAAGGTGAGGCAGCCAATACTGAGATTATTGACCCACGTCAAGCGTCAATTAAAACCACAAGAAGCTGGCTTCGTACCGAGGGGAAAAGGTGACGTATAGAGGGAGACGCATCTTTAATCCTGGAGAGGGACAAGGCATACAGAGATGACACCTGCATAGCCTTCAGTTAGAACCGATGTCAACAGACTATCAAGAAATCACTACTTTACTGGCAAGCTTTGCAATCACTCCGTTTTTGTAATTATCTGTGGCCAAACGATGGATGACAGGCACGTAACAGTATGACGGTACACACCCATCACAGCCTTCTGCCAGACACATTCTTGCGCTTGCGCCAACATCATGTTCTCCAAACTCGCTACAAACGCCTCGGTAAGTTCTAGAGGCATCTCGTCCTCTTGTACCGATGCTTTGAACGCAAGGATAACAGCAGAGGCCAGATACCTAAGGGCTCCTGCTGCGTTCTGTTGGCCACGGTGAGATTTTATACATCGGTCGATTGATAAAATTTAGCATGCCTGATAATGCAATATCGCTTGCTTTAGACCCTGGGGACCTGATCGATCTTCTGAACCAGCCAGTTGGGAGTATAGAGCAGCAAGGTTGAACAGGACGACTGCGCGTTCAAAGACTAAATTGGATAGGGTTTCCGGCAGAGCAGAAGGGTTGAAAGCTGGCGCATAGGGTATTTCCAGCCCAATCTACAATTTTTAGCTCAGGGCAAGATAACACGCCATTCAAAGTAACACCAACATCAGCAGGCAGCTTGGTGAGGATGTACACAAGCTGTGCATGGTATCTTTGAGAATATTAGAGTATAAAGGCAGTGGTGGTGAGGGTTACGCACCCGACAACAGTCTTCACGCGATCGAAATGGACCAGAGTTCCTACTGCCTCCCTACGAAGCGTCTCCCAGCGGTTGACGTCCCATCGAAACGCGTCCGGGTGTGTGTCAGTGTAGTTCTTGAGGATATATGCGCGCACTGCCTGCCGGACTTGGACTTCCCACGTCTTCTTGAAGGGAATAGATAGCTGGTTGGGCATCGCGGTACGCGGAAGCTTGATTACAAGCGTCTTATTCCGACTAATGCACAAGAAGTATGAACTTTCGGAGGTAATGCCGCGTGAAGTATCGGCGACCCGGTCACGAAGGCCAGGAGAACTCACGGTGAGTTAAGGCTGCCAGGTCGGTCAATAAACTCAAGTTCAACCAGTGTTTTCACTCGCACTACCGCGAGCGGTCGTCCGCAAGTTCCTTGCACAAGCCGTTTGAATCTGGATCAGCAATAGGTCTAGTGTTGCAGCACCAAATAGAGATCCAGTCACTAGTATAAGCCTAGGGCTTGATCGAGTGGCAGCGGTCGACGACGCCACCATAATAGTCACATGATAAATATGATCGAGTCTCCAAATTGAGCGGCTCTCTGGGCGAATGAGAGGATCGATATCTAGACTAGTTGCGACCAAATGTTCAAGCCCCCCCCCTTGCCTGGTCGAAACGACATGCGAATGAATCATCGAGAACTTCACACCGCTTGATACAATGGTTCCACAAATAATACTAGTACTATCTTCGCTGTGTTGCAAATGGGCAGCTGGCGAATCACTAGTAGATGATGCCGCACGAATAATGCTATCGAGAACTGGCAGAACACAAACACCCACGACCTTATGATTAACATGCGGCCTCTATCTGCACTGCAGAATCCTCCCCAACTCATTCAAGGTTGTGTTCGCTGTGGCGTCATTCTTGACTGTTTCACTCTGACGTGATGGCATGCGTCGGACATGTATGCTGACATGCTGTGTCAAACCCTCGTCTAGCGTCGTCCACCAATACTCTCTAACGTTCGATCTGTAAGTAATTGGTCACCTCCAAAATTTCCAACTGATCGGCCTTCGATGAGGTATCTTGCCTCGAGGACGATGGGAACACCGCACTCAGACCGCGCCCTATCATCTTGCAATTGGCTTCCCACGGACAGAAGAACAAGCTCCATAGTTTCACATGCAGACATTGTTCCCTCGCCGCTGAGGTTGCGGCCCTCCATATCAAATGAGCTCGTGCAGGCGCGGGGAGGAGATATTGGTTATATCCAGACCGCGCTTCGGAAACCTGGCGCCAAGAACTGAGGGATGGCAAGCTATCAAATAGATTCTGATTTTAAGCAATGAATGTCCCCTACGCTGTTGCGACTCGACGAAGTCCGGATCTTGGCCCCCTTCTTGTAAGTATGCTGTGCAATTCGGGCCTTCTTGCTAATTGTATATACGGGTTAGGCTGCCCGGAGCGCCCTCCGCGAGGACCGTTTGGATCCACGCGCCCTCATACAGCAATGATGATCACATTTGCTCCCAAGACAACAACATGAGATCCCTTCTGCAATCCCTCAATGATTCCCAACTCGGCTTCCCACTTGCCGACTGCCCAACCTTCTGGATTCCTAAGTTGTTACTCTCTTTTGATCTGGCAGATATAGCAGCATGGCGGATTGCTGCCGCCCGTAGATATCATAAAACGAAGGTATTCGAAGTGGCATCTTCACAACCCCCACAAACACTTTGTCGTCATGGGTCGCACCACTGGCCGTACTTCCAGCATTCCCCCTTACGCTACCAATAGAACAGGTTCGTCTGTTCGCGTAAGTATATTTTTCTCATGTCGCACGCATCTCCATACAACCTTACGCCTATACGCTAGGCTGCCGTTGTACTCGTACGCCTCCAGACCGGCGATTGGGTACCTGGGCGAGTGGTTGGCAGAACAAACACTGTGTCTACCCAGGTAGGATTTGTTTCAGCGACGCCGGTCTCAATATGGTTCTCATTATTTTATCAGACATTCCAAGTCCAGTACGACGTCGAGTACGCCGTAAATGGGCGTATTTTGCGCGGTACTTTTCAGGCTCAAGATGTCCAGCCCCTGCCGTAAAGTTTAACCGTTGCGTATTTTTCTGTCTTGCATTGCCGGTGTACTGTGTGTAGCGTCGAAATATTCCTCGTGTTCAATAATACGTGGTCAGTGTTCGGTGCTTGAATGATTGTGAGGAACTGGACCTTATTGCCAGTGGCATCTACGTTGAATCTGGCTGCTTGTTTGTGGGAAAGACAAGCGAAAGATGGTTAGATCTGACAGTTCACTAGAAACGATTTCGTCCCTACGACTGATATCTGACTGCAAGGCAAGACTGAACGGGGGAAGGTAGGCCAGGATATTGACCCTCACGTCTACCTCCGCGGTTACCGTACGAGGTAGACGTTCGTATATAAATACGCGAGCCCCGCGGGCAGAATATCACTTCAATCTAAACCTGCAGAACCGAAGGCTCCTTCTCAGCGGCAGGTTGCAAGCATCATGATTTGGGTGATAATCATTCTGGTACTATATGGTGACTCACGAACTGGCGTCTCCGCTGTGGTCAGAGGCCTTGCAGTGCCTCGCGTCAATGCGGAAGTTGCACTCGCTGCAGCTTGCAGGAACAACGCTCGGGTCGGACATTTCCTTGGACGAACGGTGATCGGTGACATGGACGCCGTGGGGCGGACCAATGGAATGCGTCCAATGTGACCTGGCGTGACGCTATAGCGGGTTTCATTACCCCACGTGATGGTGTCCCGCGCCGGCAGCATTGCCTTCCTTCAACTGACTTGTCCGACCTTCCACCCAAGCTGCGCTTCGATCTTTCACACCCTCGCTGTTCGTATGCCGCAGGCCTGGTAACCACCCTTCTCTTCTACGGCTATGCTCCCCCTCCTCCTCTCCGCCGCTGCGCTCGCATGCCTCAGCGGATGTCGCGCAGTAGGCAATTCAAGGCTAACTCCGGAAATCCGCTATGCCAGAAGCGTTGGCGTCCGTCAGTACATGGAAAGTATTATAGAGAGCTCGAACGCGACGACGAGCCAAGCGTCCATCCTTGATGTATATCTTTCGCAGGACAAGGAGTACGTCCAGTTGCAAACTCTCTACCGTCGAGTTCATGCCAACGTGATTGCAGATCGTATTATACGGTCATTACACTCGGCAATATGAATTTTCGTGTTGCACTGGACACTGGCTCATCTGATCTATGGCTTGTATCGTCTGCTTGTACATCCAGCGCTTGCTCGTCGGTTCCAAGATACCAGCTTGCATACGAGAGTTCTACATTCGTTCCTGTAAATGACAACTCGACCGCGTTCAATGTCAGCTATCTGGATACAACTAGTATGCATTTTCACTTCCTACTGTCTGTGCACCTTTGACGTCTCTGCCGTCTCTAAGCTGCCTCAGGTTTCATTGCACGGGAAACAGTGTTTCTGGGGAATTTAAGTGTACCCGAGCAGGCATTCGGTGAGTTACTTCCGTTTTTCAAGCCCGCATCTCCTACTTATACGTGGGTAATAGGTCTCATGAATTCCTCTAATGTGACTCTTAATGATGAGATTAGTGGAGTTTTGGGACTCGGCTTCCCTCGGCTTTCGACCATATCCAACACGATAGCAAATGGTATGCTGCGCGTTAATTTTTCATGGATATCCCAATAAGATTTTCACAGCAACACCGATCTTTGGGACAACGTCGGAACAGGGCACCCTCGATTATCCTCTCTTTGGTTTACATCTTAACCCGAATGGGACAGGGAGCGTGACTTTCGGTCTGTTTGCCAGTCTCATCCTTCAAAGCGAATCTAAATTGAGTTTAGGCGCGATCGATGCGACGGTTGTTGCCAATAGAAGTCTCATTGAGTGGAACGAGGTGGTCCCGTTTGCCCCATTTAATGGCACGAATGGTACAACTGCAAGTTATCTGCAATGGGCAGTCGAATTGTCTCTCATATCGGTAAGACGGTAATCCCTGACGATACCTAAACCTAACTCCGGTTCAGGTCAATGGAACGGAAATCATCCCACTTCCAACATATCCTCAGTCTGCGTCAAACCACTCATTGGCTTTGATCGATGCGTATGTAATTCAAAAGGATTAGTGTGACACTTCCCTAATTTCTCAACAGAGGTACATCAGGTATTTACGGGCCCTATCAAGATGTACGTATTTGAATGAGTTAGATTCAGCTGCCTTTATGGACATATGGGGCAGGTTTCACGAATATTCGACAAGATCGCGGGGAGTCGCCTCGTGGACACCGCCAGTACGTCTTCCATTTTTGCAAAGTGATTTTTGGACAGCTGATATATCGATCAAGCTGGCCAATGGGCGATGCCTTGTGATTCCAACGAGACTATATCTTTGTCTATTGGGTTAGACATCTGGCGATCCTGTTATGTGTGTAGTACTGATTTTGGCATTCAGGGAGTCGAATTATACCCTACAGCCGACGGACTATCTCATAGGGCCCACGTCCACTGATCCATACTATTGTCTGGCTTGGCCAGCTGCGTTACCTCCGAGCTCAGATGGTATAGATTGGCAACTTGGTGATTATCGTTTCTCGTCTGCTGCTCTCATGACTAAGGTTTCTTGTAGGAACTCCATTCATGCAAACAGTATACTCGATCTTCAGGTAATTCAAAGCGTTGCTTGTAACATGTGTTTTGCTGACCTACGCGTGGTGCTCAGTTTTGGTATCGACACAAAAGAGGCGCCCATGATTGGTTTTTATCCTCTCCGGAACTCCAGTGTCCTCGTTCAGTCACCGGCTACTGTGAGCTCTTACTTTTCAGCAGCTTCTGCGACGGTCAACACGGCGCTGCCCAATTATCTTCTCCCTACGCCAACATACACCACTCCCGCATATGTCTTCAACACCTCTATTGCGGCGCCGCTGGGACTGATTGTTTCTTCTGGCCTTGCGACGAGCACATATTCCCCCTTACTGGGCACTCAGTCCGTCAACAACTCTGCCCTTCCTACGGTCGAACCAACACCTACGCTCTATACATTCTTTATCACTTATTCTGGATCGGTGTCTACGTCCGTCTCCACCGTCCCACAACCCTCGATTACCCTCGGTGAGCCGCCCGGCTGGACCAGTGGGGCCAGTGGCCTCCGTATTCCTCTCCGAATTGCGATGTTCAGCCTTCTGTTCGCTCTCCTCGGTTTCACTGTCTAGTACTTCGGTTTTGACTTGTAATACTAACACCTTGCACATATTCACTGAATCTCGGACATTCTTGCTATCGCTCATTCGTTTTATCTATACCATACATTATTTGGGACACATCGACAAGACAATTATTCCACATTGTTTCAGTACCTACCCATTCTTAATCCTGTCCTCTTATCTCGTGTATGATTCAGTTCTGCCTGTTGACTCTTGAAATGCATCCAGAAGCGAACAAGACCTAAATTAATGCTTGGGCAAACCGATAACATGATCTACAGAAGCTCAGAGCGGCTTATTGGCTATTTGTTCTGTCCTCTTTCCGACTACCTTCCCGGACGTTAGGACTTTCAGCTGATCTACGTTCCCATTCCTTCATCCACTTTGGCTTCGTCTCCTGTTTTTGTTTATCAAGAATATTCAACTGTTCCTGCATAGCCTCTAGCGTCTGGGTGGGTTTGGTGAGATTTTTGACCGCATCGTCACCAGAGCCTGGTATATTTCCGTGCAAAGGCTGTATTACATCGTGTCGTCTGCTTGCATCTAAATTTCCACTCAGCGTCTATCGGGGTTGTGTGAGTTTCACATCGCGACGACTCTACGACAACATTTGGCGTACTTTCAGGATGTCCGCGAGCATCTTTGTTGTGCTCGTGAGCTGCATCCATCCCCGATTTGCTTCAACTTCATCTTTGGAGTATTCGACAATGCGTGGATCCTCCCAGTCTATTGCAACAGTGTCTCCGAAGAATTGCGAGCGATAATTTTTGAGCGCGCCTTTCGTAGATGCCGCATTGTCAATCCATCGTTCCACTATTGTATAATCTTTCTTTTTGGCTCCCAGAGGGATCCCAGCATGGACGAAATGGCGGATGAAATCTGGATCAATATCATCGCTGCACCAGAATTCGTCATCAGGAATCATGTCGAAACAATTCATGAGGAACTTGGATGGGGAGGGATCACTCGCGATCAGGCGTCGAACAAGTTTCTTGTCCCGATTCTCTGCCACGATACGCCCCTTACGTCGTGCAAAGAATATCAGCATGAGGCACCCTCTACTGCTCGAGTGCGTACATTTGTCCTATGAGCCTCAATTACAACCGTGAACATGCGATCCTCTCGGCTGATGTCGGGAACAAAGTCGAGATTAACCGTTTCATATTGCGCAATATAGACTGGTATGAGAACAGGGTATGCCGCAAACTATTTTGCGTGGAGAGTTATTAGCACTTGTGCGATCACATAATGCGTGTTGTACAAACCAGAGGGGTTCGGGCTGTTGGGGGGTCGAATCGTAGACGTTCGGAAACCGTAGCCTGTTGATACGACAGCGACTTGGTCGCAGCAATAAGATGTAATGGCGTGAGTTCAAATGGTAAACACAGAACCTCCGAACCGCGTTGAGTCCGCAAATCCTCAGAGAAGGGAATAGTCTCAGAAGGTTCAAAAGTCAGGGAGTTCAGCGATATGCGAGACAATGGTTCATGAATAAAACCTGCAGCCAGCTGGTGAGCTATAAAATCAATATCAATTCATGAAAGTCACGCGAACCTGGCATATACCTGCAAGGCTCATATCAACATGGAAAAGGGCACAACAAGATAGCACATACGACTGCTTAAAAAACGATGTCGCGGTTCGCTGGGTGAATGCATTAATGTCACTGTTACACCTCAAAGAAGGTCAAGCGCAGTACCCGCGTTGTCTGGTCACCTTCTGCTCCATCCTGCCACCACCACTCTGCGTCGATTACAGCATCAATCAGCCATGCCGGGAGATAGACAGCCTGTATACGTTCCGGCCGTATCGGATCGAAGCCCATTGTGGGAAGCATAGTTGCACTTATTGAGCCCAGGAAATTACGGCCCCAGGATCTAATAGACATAGGCAGAGCGGCGCGCAAGATTGCTTCCTCTGCGGAAAGCGCAAATGGAAAGGCTAGCGTGCGCTGTACGTGAATTGGAGCAGTCTGTTTGTGCATGAAGTGCCATGACTGACCTCTGACTGTGGACGAGTATGTTTGGGAAGTACTCGATTGCCATCTCCTCTGTGGTGTCGCGGGTTTTTTGAGACAATAGCGAAGGCGTAAAGTAGCGAACATAAAGGTTCAAACTTGACAAGGAAGTTGGTGACCACGGATAGCTAAATTACAGTATTCAAATGGAAAAGAGCTTTGTGAAACACCGTTGCAATATTGTTGCGTCAGCGCAGGTCCTGTCGCCTAGCTCTGCGTCGCTGAGAGTTGTGGCAGAGTTGTCGTGGACGATGAACCAGAAATGGCTAGCAAGGCACCGAGATCTCGATGTGGTCGATCGCACGTGACCGTGAAAGATTGGGATAATCGACTCGATTGCCAAAGACGCACCGCCAAAGCCACTTTCTGTGTTGAACCAACTCCTCCCCTTCCCTTCCGCTGCCAGGCCAGCACTGTTCTCCCAGGCATAGAAAGACGTCACGCGGAACATCCTGATGGATCAGGACTTGAACCAAGTGGTTCAGGCGATCGCCATCGCATCCGACCCGACTCGAGGAGCGCTACACCAACAGGCTCTTGAGTATCTATCCACTATTCAACAAAATGCCTCCAATATGTGGCGACTTGCACTTGCACTCTTTGTAGACACCAGCTCAAATGGCGCGCGAAAATATCCGACACAGGCACGTTTCTTTGCACTTCGGGTGTTGGAGGAGTTCTTGGACAACCGGTCAGTTCTCGGGCCCTGCCCCTAGTCGTGTGCCACTCTATTCTGATTAGCGTACCTTTTTCGCTTTTAGATTTGACCCTTTAGACGAAGATTCTTTTCAAACATTACGACAAGCCTTAATGACCTATGTACAATCCGAGTATCTATATGGTACTGCGGAGTCCAATGCACCATGTGTGTTCACTATTTCGATCCACACTCAGATTGTCATCCTGATAGATACACAGTTCTACGCAACAAGTTCGCCCACACATTGACGCTTTTCTTTCTGTGCACATACATCGATCAATGGCCGAGCTTCTTTTCCGACATTTTTGCTCTAATTCATCCTGCGGAGTCAACTTCACAATCAACTTATAATCATCATATTTCGTTGTTATTTTTCCACATCGTCTTGGAAATCTCCGGTGAAGTTGCTGACCAACTCATCAAGTCTGCAAGACAATTCAGCCCAGCTCGACAAAATCGGGATACCAGGGTGCGAGATGCAGTGCGGGAACGAGATGCAGCGCGGATCAATGAAGCAGTGCTCACCATTGCCGGTGACGGCGTTGAAAGGATGTCTCGGCTGCGAAAGGGTGAAATCACTTCCCCTTCTGAATTAGATGCTGCGGTCGAAGTCGTGGACTGGGGCATCAGGACATTCGCATCCTATGCCGGTGAGTTGTTATGGATCCCAATCCGGATATCCCTAACATAGCGACGATTAGGCTGGATCGACATAAACCTGACGGTTACACCGACAACGATCCAACTTCTGTTCACTCTCTTGTCTGATTCTTCTTTGGCAATTCGGTTGGCAACATCTGCAGCACTCACAAAAATTGTAGCGAAGGGTCTCAAGGAACCAGGAGATAAACTGCAATTAATCAAGGTCCTATCTCTAGGACAGGTACTTGATGCACTTGAAGCAAAAACGAGAGTTGAGCAAGGTGCACGTGGGTCAGACGTTGATGAGGGCGAAGAATCGTACCGTGAAGCCCTCGGAAGATTACTCAATATGCTTGGTCTTGAGCTGTGCAAGCTCATCGACGTACGTATTGGTATGGATATATTTTCATTTTCTCTGAAAATAAGCACTAGGAATGTCCCATCGGCGATGTGCGCTCAGAGGCGAATGAATTACTGCAGCAAGTTCTGCCTGTGATGCTGCGATTTATGGCTGACGAATACGATGATACATGCTCCACAATCTTTCCTCTACTGCAAGCTATCCTCTCAAGCGTCAGTAGGATCTTTTCTGCCCATCATGCCAGACCATTCATGAACTATTTATAGTTCAAGCGTTCGAGAAAAACCTCTTCGGAGCCACTGGACGAGTCAAAACGCTATTTCCTCACATCTTTGCTTAGAGTCATCCTAGAAAAATTGAAGTGGGACGAAGAGTCAGATCCAGAAGACATGGACGAGGATGACAAGACTGCCTTCGAACAATTGCGTAAGGTGGGCTTTTATTGAGCAGAGCTTTTGAGTCAATCTCAATCGTGGCGTAGGAGTTACGGATTTTCATGGACGCGACGCTAGTCATCGAGCAGACCTTGGTCACAGACGCTCTGCGAACATTAGTACTCAATACTCTAACGACGTATCGTAGTGGCACCCCTATCAAATGGAACGACGCTGAGTTGGCGGTGTACCTAGTGTACAGCTTCGGAGAAATCAATAAAAGTACGCTCGACCCTTCCAGCTGTAATATATCATGGTGCTAATACGTGACAGGTGGAACAAAAGGACGTGCAGCATTTTGCCATGCTCATGCCGTCGACAGAGATAAACGAAAGGAGACGGACTATTCGGAGTTCCCGCTCACTACTCATGGCGAAATGTTATATGCGCTGGTGCAGTCTGGTATCTCCGCATATCCACATAAAACTGTCGTCATGCAGTTCTTCGAAACTGCCGCACGCTATGGTGACTTCTTTAAAGTTCGTAAGGATTGTATCATGCCCACGCTTCAACCTATGATGGATGCTCGGTGAGTACGTTTTAAGGGTCAAGTAAAAGTCACGCTGATCGACTTGATGACAGTGGACTCCACAACTCGGAAATTGGGCTTCGTTCACGCGTCTTCTACCTTTTCCATCGTTTCATCAAAGAGGACCGCAATGAGATCTCTGTAGAGCTCGCACTGTCACTGCTAGAGGGTATGCGGGATCTATTGTCAATCCAGATCGTACTTCCAGAGCTCGAGAACCCAGAACAAGACATCCTTACAGAAGCGATCAATAATCCTGGGATCTTCGATTCACAGCTATACCTCTTCGAGACCGCCGGGACACTTGTGTCTCTGTTGTACAAAACGCCTGAACAAGCTGCAGCCCTTCTATTATCGGTAGTCAAGCCTCTGCTTGACGATTTGTCCATTAATCTGCGAGCCGTCAAGGGGATGGAGGATGTAGTGCCCATACTTAAGGTTCATCATGTCATCATGGCATTGGGTAACGTTGCCAAAGGATTTCCAGATTATCCTTCGCCTGTCCCGGAAGGATATGTCATGCCCCCTCTAGAGGTCTTCAATCAGGTTGCAGAGGCAATTTTGGTATCCTTAGAAGCGATGAACGTATTCAAGGTTGTGCGGGATGCGGTAGGTACTATACTAATCTAAGCGGATGTCTCCTTACCCTATCTCTTCTAGACCCGATTTGCCTTCGCTCGTATTCTCGCAACAACGGGCCCGAATGTGACGCGTTTGATTCCTTCATTAATGGCTAATCTGTTAGCCCACTTTGAGCCGTCGGAATTGATTGACTTCATGAATTTCATTGGCCTCTTGATACACAAGTTGCAGGTAAGCAACGATGGACTAATGCGACGACCCTTCCTTATTATGCTGTAACAGAGGGATATGTCCGATGTACTAGATCAGCTCATCGGACCACTCAGTGCACACATGAATGGATTATTATCGCAACCCGTTACAGGAACCGATGACGAGCTCACTCTCATCGATACGAAGCGCGCATATCTCGCCCTATTGAATAACATTTTGGTCGCGAAGCTTCATGGTATTTTTACTTCTGATCGTGAGTCTAATCAGCTAGTTGATCGGCGCTCGTAAGCTCACATTGTATGCAGGCAACAAAGGACAAGTGGAATCTTTGCTTGCGAATATGCAGCGTATCGCTGAGGATGTCTCCGATTCCAGTAGCCAGAAGGCAGCGTATACGTTCTTTAGTCGCTGCGTCACCGTCTGGGCACAACCGAATGCAAACATGAATATGGATCAATCGAATCTTCCTGGCTTTGAGCGCTTTGTCTATGAGAGTTTGATCCCCATGGCATTTGCACTGTTATCTTCCCCCCACTTCAACATTAAGGATGGCCAGATGGTTGTGGTATGTGTTATCGTGAATACACGGTGTGATTTTTTATTCACAGCGTATGGGGTGGTACATAGGTCCTTCATGAAATCTGTAACTTCCTTCAGACGGTGTCGAAAACTCGGGGACCAGAAGCCTTCAACTTCTTTACTTCAGTATTCCTTCCCGCCCAGAACTGGCCACCTGAAACTGCCGCCGAGTTCACGACGAAACTGAGGGATTTGGACGGTAAAGCCTTCCGTAAATATTTCACGGACTTCGTACGGGCTTCACGCGCGGGTGCGTAGCATTGAGCCTAATCTTCCCATGTCAATCACAAAAGTTTTATTACATTGCTTTCACTCGCTAATTTACATTCCACGATATGCACTTCACTCAACTAATGTTACACAAAGACTCCGAACGCCACAATGTGTATTAGGATCATACAGGTTGTATTGTCTACCATCATGCTCTATGTACTCTTTACACAATTTTATACCTTTCCAGCTTCTTATTAGTGAACTACTATAGTATCATAATTGTTGAGTTCGACTGAACATTGTATTCCAATCATTTTATACTATACTTAGTCACTACTACGTAGTTCGTCGTCTTCGACTTCGAGCCTAGTAGGAGAAATCAAGAACGCGTGCACGTGATTGTGATTGTGATTGCGGCGGCGAATGTACAATGTGCCTGCCGCTCGTCGCCTCCTCTTCTGCCTCGACGGTACGCGCAACTCCAAGCACCAGCTGTGCACCCTGATACCCACGATACGTGTCTTGGACCCTGTTGTGAATTCCTGGCATCACCCCTAAGCAGAACGAGGTCTAGCACAATGCAAGCCGGTGTGTTACTCTAGGATCCTCCTAGTCCGCGCTCTAATGAAGGTCATGATATAGGTCGACCACGGGGGAAACCAAAGATAGTAAGTGAGATGATTTTATTACGTCTAGTGGCAATAGCTGACAATGTGACAGAAAGCCATTAAACGGGTATGCTTTCTGTCCCGTTGGGTTATGTCCGAACTATTTACTGTGTGAGTGTAATAGCACGGACCAGACTTCTCAATGGAAGAAACCTGGGCTAAGTTATCGCGAAACATCGTCGAAATACAAAATCACAATGCGGCAAATTTATCTTACGAGGAGAATCACCGTTTTGCATACAACATGGTGCTTTACAAACATGGAGAGACCTTGTATGAAGGCACCAATAAATTGATAGCTGAGAATCTTGACAAACTCGCGAACGAATACATCGTCCCAGCTTTTCCGACAGGGAACGAAGACGACGCAGTTCAGAAGGCTCAAGCAGGAGAGATGCTGTTGAAAGCTATGAAGAAAGTCTGGGATGACCACACGTCTAGCTTATCGAAGCTGCGCGATGTTCTCAAATACATGGTATGTCCCGTCATCGCAAAGTTTTCTATAATTCGATTCAGTGTTGTCATTCAGGACCGCGTTTACGCTAAGACGGCACAAGTCCCAGAAATTTGGGATTCCGGATTATTCCTCTTCGTAAAGCACATCCTTCGACCTCCAATACAGGACCATATGACATCTGCCATTTTGACTCAAATTCATACCGAGCGCGATGGGTATGTGATTAATAGATCCGCAGTCAAGGGCTGCGTGGATGTGCTTCTACAGCTGTTTGATGAGGATGACAACATCTCAGTCTATAAGCGAGATTTGGAACCTGCCGTCCTTAAAGAGAGCGAAATCTTCTATAAGAAGGAAGGTGTATCTCTCATAGAAACCTGTGATGCCTCAGATTATCTGAGACGCGTGAGTCCTGTATTTCCGTTACCAAACTGATTGCTAACAATCTCTAGACGGAGAGTCGCTTTGATTCGGAAGAATCTCGAGCACATCATTTCCTGTCATCGCAGACTGCCTTGCCACTACGACGCATATTGGAGAATAATCTCTTAACACCTCATTTGGCAGCCATTATCGCGATGCCGAATTCGGGTCTGGATGCTATGATTGACCTTGGCAAGCTCGACGGCATGGCCCGATTATATCGTCTCTATGCTATGGTCCCCACCGGTATCCCTACCCTCAAGAAAGCCCTTAGAGAGACGGTCATACGTCGGGGGAAGGAGATCAATGCAGCTAGCAGCAGTTCTGAACCAGATGATATCCCAGAAGAAGAGGAGGCGCAGAAGAGCGCTAAGGCAAAGGGTAAAGGCAAAGCTCGTGGTCTTAATGCTGGCTCTCAGACCTTAGCGCTGGCACTGAAGTGGGTGGAAGATGTACTCGCTTTAAAAGACAGATTTGACAAGATTTGGGCCGGGGCATTCCAAAGCGATCGGGACATCGAAACAGGAACGAATGAGGTACGCGTATATTGTACCTGACTATAGTGTATTCGGCAACATTATATTCAGGCATTTGAGACTTTCATCAATCTTAATGAGAAGACTCCTGAATTCATTTCGCTTTTTATTGACGAGAATTTGAAGAAAGGCCTCAAAGGCGTGAGTAGCCTACATTTGTCATGTGGCGTAGTAACATTAATGGACCTATAGAAATCAGATGCGGAAGTTGACATTACTTTGGACAAAACAATTGTCGTCTTCAGGTTCTTGACAGACAAAGATGTTTTCGAGCGCTATTACAAGGGACACTTGGCCAAGCGTCTCTTACTCGGACGATCTGTATCTGATGACGCGGAGCGTGGTATGCTTGCGAAACTCAAGGTTGAGTGCGGGTATCAATTCACGCAGAAGCTGGAGGGCATGTTCCATGATATGAAGATATCGTCTGATACAATGCAAATGTATCGAACTCACCTGGAGAGAACGATGGTACGCCTTCGCTTACTTATATCGATAGTGTTGTAACCATCGTGCAGGCTCCTGAGGTTGATATATCTGTTATTGTGATGACGTCTACCTTCTGGCCGATGTCACACTCGACTGCTTCGTGTAATTTTCCAGATCTCTTAATCAAGGCCTTCAAGTCGTTCGAACAGTTCTATCTGTCGAAACATTCCGGCCGAAGATTGACATGGCAACCTTCGTTGGGCAATGCAGACGTTCGAGTAACATTTAAGTCGCGAAAGCACGACTTGAACGTATCGACGTTCGCTTTGGTGATTCTTCTGTTGTTCGAAGACCTGCCTGATAGCGAATTTTTGACCTATGAGGTGATTTGCCTCCGTGTTTGCTAGCGATGACACGATTGCTCATCGTTGTTGTAGGAAATCAAAAGCGGTACTGCCATCCCCGATCAGGAATTACAGCGTAATCTTCAGTCGCTTGCTTGTGCAAAATACAAGATTCTGAAGAAACACCCGGCGGGGCGTGATGTTAATCCGCACGATTCGTTCTCGTTCAATGCGGACTTTTCTGCACCACTACAGAAAATCAAGATAAGCACTGTAGCATCCCGTGTTGAGAACACGGATGAGCGGAAGGAGACGAAGGATCGCATCGACGATGAACGACGGCATCAGACCGAGGTTCGTTCACCTTTTCAAGGATCGAGAATGCGGGTACTCATCAAGGAACCGCAGGCTTGCATTGTCCGAATCATGAAGGATCGAAAGCATATGACACATAACGAACTAGTAAACGAGGTAACGCGTCAGCTATCAAGTCGATTCCAACCCAATCCTTTGGCCATCAAAAAGCGTGTCGAAGGTCTTATTGAGGTGCGTAAGCTACTCTCTGATTCGCGATGTCCTTGTTGATACCGATTTATTTAGCGCGAATATCTGGAACGATGCGATGATCGTAAATCATATAATTATGTGGTATGTCTTAATTTCCCTCTGTCTCCCATTCATAATGATTCATGAGCGAGCAGGCATAGCTTGGGTCGAGTAATCAATCGTTCAATATTTTTGTATCACTATCGCAATGCAATCTCGCTTGTATTTTAATGATATCGTCGTTCACAATGGTTTAATAAGTTAGGTTCGTTTCTAATGATACGTCTATACAATGCAGCATAGAGGGTCATGCCTATAGCTCATCCTTAGAACGGTCGCCCTCGGCGTGGAAAGCCTGTAGCAATCCTAGATGTACTGTCAGCTAGTCGATTATCATAAGTTATTTTGAGTTGCTCACGTCGCCGCATGTCTGGAGATACCTCTCTAGGTAACACAACGTTGTACTCGATGTACAGCTCGCCATAGGCATCATCATGCTCGAAGACGGGCATCCCTTCACTCTTGATAGTTTGCACAAATCCTAATATAGTGTCTTGTAAGCTTTGATATAATGCGGGTAAACTCCAAGCCCACCTGGTTGAGTAACCCCATGTCGCTTCAACTCGACGATGTGTCCATCGAGATGTGTCAAATTGCGCTCAAAGCCCAACAGAGCCTGCATGCGTTTAGGATGACGTCTTTACGTCAAATGAAAGCAAACGTACTTCCTCGATTCCAATCGTCTCCCTCCAATACAAGCTGCTTTCTTTACGTCTCCAACCACCCTTGTCCTTCCTAGTCCGCAGCCGCGTTATGATGTCTCCTGGCTCCCAATCCGGACTCTCGTCCCCCTCGCCATCGAACACGACTTCGTAGCCCTCCGGCGCTCCCTTGGGCACCTCTAGGGTGTAGTGCTGCGTATGATCGAGGACCTTTGCGCCGCCACAGTGCGGGCACCTACGCACGATGGTGCTGCCTCGGCCGCCACACTGGCCGCACGTTACCTGGGCTTGCGAAAACATCCCAGGCATGATCTGTTGTCGTACAATCTGCACGCCGGCGCCATTGCAAGCGGGGCATGTATGAATATCGGCAGATGACGCAGCGCCACTGCCTCGACAGTGGTCACATAATATGCGCTTCGTGATCCCCAACTGTGGGTGGGAGTATTAGATAGCATGCGTATTCCGACCAGACTTCATACATACGTCTATATTGGCCCCGGTATATCTGAGATACATATTGGTGAGTTCACGCAGTGAGTTTAAGGCCAATCTATGCGTACATATCTGTCAGGCTAATTTCTATTTCAGATATTGAATTAGGTCCGCGACGAACTTGCTGCTGCCCATGGACTGTACAGTCATCTCGTCAAATTGGAATGAAACACTTCACTTCACCCAAAACTCACAGCCTCCACCAAAAAAGTTCTGGAATATATCAAACGGATTGGTGTATTGCTGCCCGCCGCCCTCATGCGCCTTGAGGCCTTCCTACCAAATCGTATGTCGATTGTCAGTCGACGCATGAATTATGGATGGCAAGCGGGACGTAAAGCTAAGGGAAGTGATACAGTACTTCTCCGTGACGGTCATATATTTGTCTTTTCTACTCCAAATTAGAATGAAAACATGTCCGCATGGACGATAAAGACGAACCTGAGGATCAGATAGGATTTCATATGCTGTGATTCCAAGCTGCCCGTCCAGTTGTTACAGAATAATAAATGAGTAATAGGACAAACCGTGCGCAATCTCTACGAATCTGCCTTCAGCATCTGCGTCTTTATTCTTGTCCGGATGGAATTTTCGGCTGCCACGCGCTGAGCCAATCTGAGGAACTGTTGCAGCGTGTTACCACTGACCTTAGCCTTTTGTACGCTTTCCGAATGTCTTGCTCAGAGGCCGACCTGGATACTGAAAAATGCGAAAGCTAGGTGAGTAAAGCATTTGCTGGACCGGGGCGGCGCGCGCCTTGGACTAACGCTCGAGAACTTTGTAGAGGTCTGCAGCGTTCACCACGACAGAGATAAGGAGCAAGCAAGTAAGGAATAAAAGCAGAGCTGAACCCATGTCTACCGCGGGACTTCCGATGTCGTGCGTGATGGTCCGTCCGAAGACCAACGAGGGGAACGTCCGGGGCGGTCGTTTAAGTCGTGTCGCCACGTACACAGACCGCACTCCACGTGATCGCGCAACGCCTTCTCGCCGAGAGTCAAAAGTCAGCTCCAAGACTCAAGACTCAACCGCGTTGCGACAAACTGCGGTCCGCAGAGCACCGCTGACTCTTGCTGCAAATGATCACGGTCGTAATTCGCATCGGCCCGCCCCCACGGCAGAATGGCGCATAACCATTATGCCGTACTATTTCTTTGACTAGGCATCTGAAATAATCTCCTACCCCGAGCTACTGCGACATCCATGCTGCGTATATGCATGCAAGAGCCATATATGCACGATACTCTGCTTTGAACTTCCAGTCAAAAACGATCTAATATGGGATCCAAGGCCCTTTGGACGACGGTTGAACGACATCCGCATCGACCAACCGGGATATACATATAGCAATGGGGACATGCTATTGACGGAGCATCTTGAAATCGATGTGTCATAGGAGGTTATGTAGAATTCTGTGCTGATGCAGCCTAGTCTCTGAAGGAGGTGAGATGAGTCCAAATTGAGTCAAAATTTGGTTAAAGATTCGGTATTTAGCTCAAACTATAATGATTCCAACAATGTCTTCGTACTCCCAAGGACCCTTAGCTCAATCGGTAGAGCTTTGTACTTATGTGGTTAACTGAGTTTATGCAAGGGTCCCGAGTTCGATTCTCGGAGGGTCCACTTTTTTAAAAACCTTCAATCATGTACTTTTTCATTGTTTTGCCCATCAATCACTATGTATGTACTGAAAGACAGAGGAAGGACGAAAGTGAAAACTTGTGCAGCCTGAACTCAACAAGCTGTTGTCACAAGTCCCACAGTGCATCACTTTGTGCTTCTGTGTCTCTCTCGCGTGGATAGCATTTGGCGGGTTGTGCTTGCCTTGCTGCTATGACCCATTTGCACACATGCATAGCGTCGTATTTGAGAACTGCGAAAACAGAAATACAAAGATACTTATTACACTTCTATTGAATACAACATACAAAGCTGAGGTTGAATCCCTATGCTATGCACACTAAAAAGCTTGCGTAGGCCAATCTGGAAGACTGTTTAGTGCAGCATTGATGGCTTCGCGGACACGTTTCTTCGAGGCGAGATCGCCAGACTGTCGATAGCCGGTGTAGACTTCATGCATCTGGAATGTGGAGGCCGCGACCGAATCTGCAGTTTATGAGATCAAAAAGCACAAGCACACGTATCCTAATGAAACGCACCAAAATTTAACTCAGCCTCCCGGACAAGCTATCAAGACATTACAATTAATCATAGGAGCAGGGGTAAGTCAGACTCACGTTCTCCAGCCGCGCTACTTCTTGCGCTTGTCCACCATACATTGTACCGTAGCCTCCGCCTCCAAATAGGCCAACACCTCCATATGACCGTACTCTCGCCTCAATATCACGCTTACGCGCAGCCCAAGCTTCCTTCAATGCATCAAAAGAATTCTGTACCTGAGATGACAATCTATTAGCTAGCTCCACAACAGGCACCGTATCTCGGAGTACGCTCATACCTGTTTCCAGGCATAACCATCCCAGCTTTCGAGTTCTACTTTATGCTGCTGCACGTATTCCCGCGGGTGAGGTGGTCTATATTGGGAGCCACCGGATCCAGGGGCACCAGCGGACTGCGCATAAGGATCAAATTCTGTAAGATATTGTGGATTTTGCTGTTGTTGTTGGGGTGTGTATCCAGGCTGGTATCCCTGGCTGTACTGCGAGGATGTGGACATCGGATAGCCTGTATACTGTGCCTGCTGTGGTTGGGGTTGTGGCGGAACTCCGTAAGCATTGTTCACCTGTGAGGCGAGCTGCTGTCCAAACGAGCTAGAGGGCTGGAAACCCTGTCGTCCGGTCATCTGTGGATTCTGCACAGGTGACCCGCTGTAGCCCTGCTGAGATTGCATATACCCCCCGTTCCCATTCCACGATGTCTCCTGTGGCTGCACCTGCGGTTGGTGGTATCTGCCACCGTATCCTGGTGAAGCTCCTTGTTCAGGATAACCGGAGGGATTAGGACCTGCTATAGAACCTGAGGGCTGCTGCAGCCATGAAGTATATTGGGTGCCTGCCGGGCTGTCTGTGCCGTCAATATCCGGGTAGCGAGCAAGTGCGTTAGCGGGATGGTCGATGAAAGGATTATTGGAAAGTTCCGCTGGTGGCGAGCCATAGCTATTCCGGGGTGAATACATGGAGGTCAAGAATAAGTAGATACGAGAGTGAACGAGTCCAATGAGTGAAAGCTGCAGAATTACTGCGGGAGAAGGCAGACGGAGTCGGATGCGATGAGATGCTGTTCTCATCACGTGTTAGGGCGCTTATATCAAATAAAGCGCCCATGGATCCTGATCAGTGCTACTAGTAGTACATCCTTCGACTCGCGCCGCAAGCAACTGAACAAGAACGCATCATCAAAATTGTATGGCTCAACTTAACGACAAAATCACTAGATACATACTCCAAAGAACATTGTGACATATGGTACATAATTGAGAACGGTTGTACCAGGGAGTGATGCTATAATAACATACAATAATACATGCGAAGCTTTACAACATGTAGACAGATACCAATGTCGAAATTGCACGAAAAACCTATGCGAAACATACATCCCCCAAGCCCGAATCATATGAACTAGGGGTCATGCAACCTGCAAAGCCGCTAAGCTCAATGCATGGATGCCAGTCGTGCCCTCCCGCCTACTTTCCGCTCTCGAAAACGTTCCCTAAAACGCTGGTGAATACGAGACGCTTCCTCCTTCCGTGCTTGTGGCGTCTTCCATATATCCAGCGACCGCATGCTCTCCCGTATCGCTCTTGCGTTCTCCTTTGCAACGCCAGCACGGCCCCTAAGCGAGTCAATTATCCGTCCTCCCATATCACGCAGCGCCAGCGCGTTTGCACGAGCACGGGTATGTCTCTCCTGAAGATAGCCCCGTATCTCATGTGCCGTGTCCTTGGACTGCTCCCACGCCAGATTCGTCTGCCGGACAATGGCATGTACGAGTTCATCCAGGGCATCCAGAATCTCTTGTACATCACGTACGACGACCGCGGCCAATATCTCGAGATCGAAATATTCCGAGAGTGAACCAGCAATCTTCGTACTGAGGGCATACAAAGACTGTTCCGGATGGAGTGGTGCCTTACTCTTACCCTTGCTCGCAGTGCGATGCAGAGGTAAGGGGGCGATCAACGACAAACTGGATTGACTGTTCTCGCGCAAAGCGGGAACGGGTGGGGTAGGGCGTAACATAAGGTCTGTCGTCGCAACAAGCTTCCCTGGCCAGGTAATAAGACCACATCCGCAGGGACATTCGGATGGCGCGCCGGCTGATTCGCCGATACGATCAGCCTTTGGTGTGGAGGACGCAAGACCTTGGCGTGAACCAGAAGTGGATGCTGATAGCTGCGCAGGGAGGACAGCAAGTGCTAAATCTTTCAACGAGGGCACCAACGCCGAGGATACCGGACTGGGTACTAAAGGAGAGGCACTGCTGTTGGGCGGAACATTCACCGGACGTTCGGTACCCCACGAATTCGTAAGCGTGGTCTGCTCCTGCGGCGGCGTGGCAATAAGAGCCGGAGTAGTGAAAGACCCTGTGACTGCATAGCCCAATACGACAGAGAGCACCGCAAGGCTAGATTGCAGTAAAAATCAGGAGTTAGTGTAGTATGGAAAAGATTGGACGAAATGAGCATACATAGTCCATGCATGTTTGGATGTCAATCTCTGCGCGGGCTTCCGCACCGGTCTCGCGAGCACAGGCCGCAGCGCCCGAAAGACCAATCTCGGCGCAAAGCGCTCGATCTCATCGTGGTCGATGACCGCTGATGAACCCATCGTCGTGGAGACCACCTTGCTCCGCGACACACGCAGAGTATCCCAGTATTGCTCCGCATCAAGCAACTGATCAGCGGAATACGGAAGATCAACAACGCTAAGGCTTCGCGCCAGCACCGGAAGGTACAGAGTGTGATCTGGCAATGCCTTCATAGCAGAAGGCAGGAACACCACCGCCAATGATGGACGATCTAGCGAAACGTAACTCGACTGCAACAGGATGAAGTCAAACTTAGAGTGAGATATAAAGAAAAACCTACAACGTCGTCTCCTGTGCGATCGAGCACAGACACTATACGACACTCCTCATCGGACGACAGGAAACGTACATAGCCGTCGATGAGGCCGATAATCTTAGACGTGAGCATAAAACCAGTGCCTTGTGCGATCTTCTCGAGCAGTTTATCGATGAACGACCATTTGACCGTCGAGGAGGACCCATAAAGCACAATATACATATCGGCTTGAATGGAATCTCCATCCCATGGGGGGACCACGGGCATGGCAGGTGCACCCGGATCCGCAGCATCTGCATATACTGGAGGTATATCCGCAGCTAAACCAGGGGACACATCGTCGGTTTCCGTAGAGTTCGCGACTTCTTCGTAGGATGTGTTCAACAGCTCCTCGCGGGAGCTGGTGAGAGGGTCGGGAAACGAGAGTCGGAGGTCGCGCGATTGTATTATAGATGCATGAGAAGCGTTCAGTGAGTTGGGATGCGACCGCGATGGGGACGAGCTTAAGGTGCTCATCATGCTCTGATCCAAGGCATCCTTAACTCGCTGATCCTCGGAAGGATCTTGTAGCTCTGCATCTGGAACGGCGCCAGGATCGATGAGTGTTGCTACTGCGTCGCTTAGTGCAGTAGATCGTGTGGTGAGGGAAAGATGAATGGTAGGAGACTCATCGACAGGATCGTCCACAAAGCCTTCCCAGGCTTGAACCTCTCCGTCGCCGTCGCGAGAGCTGCTTCCTATGCTATTGAAGGAGCGGCGAGAGGATGGACGGTCAATGTCCCGATCGCTGTCGAAGTCGGTGTCCGACGCTCTGCTACTCGCAATGTCAAGCCAGTCAGAGTCGGACAGACTCTCCAGTTCTGACAAGCTATGGGGGTCGGTCGTGTCGATGTTCATGGCTGAAAGGGGTGAGGACACGGGCAGGCCTCAGTGAGCTTTTTAAGGGCTATGAATCTGGAAATTAATTAATTATAATTATAAAATAGCCTAGAAATAACATACAGTAGCATACTAGGTTGGTTAAAGACCTTCTAATCATTACAAGCTTATCCCCCCTATCTCCATCGGAGCGGACTTGGTCGAGTCAGGACTCCATTTCGAGTGCACACGGCCTCGGATTGCTCACGGAATGCCGCACCCACTGATGGCTCATCGACCACACAGACCTGTCTCTAGACACTGATAGTGGTTAACTACGGACGTTCGTTTTCATAGGCCTATGATGCGATAACAGCCGTTATACACGCCATGCATCTCACCGACCTTCCTGAGGATCTAATACTTGAGGTGTTTCTCTATCTCGAGGTGGTTAATTTATTGATCGTGAAACAGGTGAGTCAAGATGATATTGTTAGTGAGTCGCTGTATATGACAACAAAGAGTCGTTCAGACGTGTCGCGTTCTGCACGCAATAGGCTCCTCTGACTACCTCTGGCATTGTGTGATCAGACACATAGGACTCCCTCTCAATATCCCTTCTGGTGTGCCTCACATCACGTTATCTCACGAGGAGCTGCAGAAGATAGCCGTCAAAGCGATACGGCTCGAAGCCAATTGGCAGAAGACAACGCCGGTGCTGAAGCGGACTCATGCTCTTGTCCGCGACACAAATGAGCCGTATGTAGACGAGATGCAATTCTTGCCAGGCGGAGAGTGGCTCTTGACCGCGCAGCGAAACCGTCAACCTCAAGCCCGTGGAAGTTCTCGCGTTGTTCTATGGTCCTTGAAGGATCTGAGCGATGTTTACCGCGTCGCTGACATTGAGGTAGTGGGCTTCTACAGGGACTGCACACTAGAATACCAAGCGAGAGAAGAGTGTGTTACATTGGCAGTCGGGTTCAATGATGGAATGGAGTGAGTCATGAGCTATCTAACATCATTTCGACTTTGTTGATAGATGGCCAGCAAGATTGACGTATATCGCATCCCCCTACAGAACCGTGCGGACTTTTCGTTCAGTGTTCCTACTCTGCTACCCACAAGGACTATCCCTGTGTTGTTTCATCCTCGTATTGCGGACGTTCCTCCTGTTATACACCAAATGGCTATTTCGCATGGTATCGTCGCTATTACCGTCGCTATTCCGGGTGGGGAGTGCCCTCTGCAAGTTTATCTTACTCATGCCAAGTCAGGCATGACTGGATGGGTCGATCCTGCACTTTTGGAGGTAAGTAGCATATTAGTTTCTTTCTTTACCACGCTTCAAGGCTTTGGGCACAGCCGTTCTCTAGTTTATGGGTGCGCTTATGCGATGATCACCTCTTACTGCTCGGGAATATGCGGTCTAGCCTTATCCTTCGCATTTATCGTATCTCGCGAGCCGCCCTCTTCAAAGTTCAGTACTCGCAATGGTCCGCCCCACAGGATGCCGAGCTGCACCGGGATCACATCGTTGACCTAGGATCTATAGTTGTAGAATCCATGCAACCCTTTAGACAGGATGCGGAGTTTTACGACATTGCTCGAGTCTCGACCCCATCCTCATCCTACTTATCAGTCGTAATTTGCTACGCATTCCACGATTCATCAGCCGGGGTGGAGCAGGTGACTCGATTCGCGCTTCCCTTCTCATCCGAGATTCATGGCGAGGCATGCACTACGAGATTCTTTGCTCTGCCGCCCCAAGTTTCGGCGCAACTCGTACAAGTTGGTCCTACAGGACGAGCTGTGTGGCTGGAACACAATTGGGAAACACAAACCAGGAGGGTCATGCGATATCACCCGCAGTCCGGTAATTCCGTAGGATTGCTGTTACCATCCGATCCCGTGCTGCCATTTACGCCAAACTTATGTCATTCCCTCGCCTTCGACGAGGTCACCGGACGTGTTTGTATGGGTCTTTTCAACGGTGATGTATATATCTTGGACTTTGTCTAATGGCCGTTGCTCCCATGGCTATTCAACTCGGCCTCGAGCGTTCCTGGCTATTGAGAACGGGTTCCCAGTGTTGCACCATGTGGAACTGCACAGCAGTACCTTATGATAACATACCTTGTTGCCGAGCTGTCGCTTGAATTTTGCTTTACCATAATTCCTGTACAGGCCATAAATGTACTAGCCTTGTAAGCCATAACTGGGACAGTACTGATTCTAGGCCTTGTGTGATGATCACACACTATCAGCGTCGGTGTATATACTAGAGCGTCTATAGCGTTTGCCATGAAGCAACAGATTAATGCCAAGGGACGTGCATACAGGTGTTATCGATAATACATCCTAATGATGGGGTGGATTTACAAGAGCGATCCAGCGAGAACAATAAAGGTACCAAGAGCAGAACCTGGGAGACAATAAGGAAACAGACGAGGTGAGGCTGGGAACATCGACAACAAGGACGCAGGCGTACAGTGATGCGTAAAGGATCGTGATAAATAGGAATATAAGCGGGCGCAGAAGAACGAACAAATGTTGCCCAATAGGAAGAATAAGTATGATTATCGTTTAGCAAAAATCTTGTTGAGAAGAGTGAGGACCTTCGGCACATTGAGCTGGACATATTCCAGATCAAGAAGGTGCTTATTGTCCTTTTGCTACAGTCAAATCAAATTTAGCGTCCGTACGAATGTAGATTAAGACAGGCGCGAACCTTTTCCAGCAGATCATCGATATTCAGGTCCATCTCTAGGATTGCCTTTTCACGGCCTTTGTAATGCAGCGCGATGATGAAGGTACCCGGAGTTGGGGATGTGAAATTGAAATATATATTCGGTCGCCTATTTGATGCAGAGTAGTCAGTATCAGGAATCAGGCAGACAGCAAGACAAAGCAAACATACCGGTTGTCAGGCACATTGCTCTCAACAATAATACCCTCTTTCTCTAGCTGGGCGTGCGTAAACCGATAAGGACCGTGCACAATAGGTTTTGCAGCCTTCTTCTCCTTTCCTCCTACAGTGACAACACCCACACCAGACGTAGCGCCCCTATCCTTAGTCGCCGTGAGCCGTACATTCTGCAAATATGCCTTGTACTGCTCCAGCTGGCCACGCAAATAGTTGTTGTGATCGCAGATAGTCTTATAGACCGCCTCTAGCGACTTCGTCTCCAAGATTACCTTCTCGCGCAGATTCCCAAGATGGACGAGCTCTGCTGCAACCTCCTCCTGCATCAGCCTATACCCATCGGCTTGATCTATCACCTTGTACTCCTCGAGCTCGCGCAACATTTCTTTTACTTTGATGCCTTTACGAACAAGCGTGGCGTCCTTCGAGGATGTCGCAGCGTGCTCGGCCAGTTGAGAGAGGTTGTATGGTCGCTTGTCGTTGATCTGCGGGAGCGATCTGATGAGCTGCACGAGATTCGATTTGGCCTCCATGTAAAGCATGTCCGTGGTTGAGACGGAGTCCATGAGTGCACTCTGAATATCTTGTATGGGCGTCTCCCATCGGCTGTAAAGTGATAGCTCGATTGCTCGATTTTCTTTCCTAGGAACTTGAGAAGGTGCAGCACCAAGTTCGTCGGTTAAGATGCGCAAGTGCTGCTTGTCATTGGGCGCCTTCCAACCCACAGCATCAGACTCGTTTGTGCAAAAACAATGCACGTACATACCAACACCTCAATGTGCTGAAGAATTAAAGAGTGTGTGTTGTATAGTTCGTTAAGCGTGATGTTAATCATGAGATCCTTCTTTGATAAAGCCATGTACTGATCCATCTGTATGAAGTGGCGAATTCTGAGGACTTCGTTAATCACGAACATGACAACGTACCTCGAGCGTATCATAAAAGTCCCCAACTTCACAAAGGTTATTCAGGAACTGGTTGATACGCGCTTTGTTGTTCTCCACAAATGGATTAAGAGTAATCATGTAAGCTTCCTTGGCATACGAAGGTTTGTTCGCGAGATTTTGCAACATCTTAGCGATCTAAAAAATATATCGTCAGGACAGTGGGAATACGCGATTTAATTCTGATGACTAACCAGAGTTAGCGTCCTTCGGGGGAACTTAGCCGGTACGCCCTCGACAAGCATATACGCTTGAGGAGTTACGATAGCTGGGTTAATAAAACGCAAGAAGAAAAACCCGCCGATGAGCGAACAGATAGCATAATCTGTTGCATCGGGATATTTACGCTGCGGCACCGAATGTCTGTCTTCGTATCAATATGCCAGTTACTCAATAGCATGTACATACCCGCGTCAAGCTCCTAATCTGTTTGCAGATCCACCTGATACCATAAGGAACGGTATCCATACTGTCGATGATCGTCAGCAGAAAGCTGTTCGCGATCTCCATGAGCATGGTCAAGCGTGGCGCAATGATAGCCTGTACGTCAGCGTTTGCTGACGCAACCTCTGGTGGTACTCCTCGTGGAAGGTTAGGCGGGAGAGAACCGGTCTCCTCCTCGATCTGGATTATCATCTGCTCGTAAACTTTGACCGGGTTTATCTCCAGGTTCAGGTCTTTATGCTCAATGAGACTATTGATACGCTCGGCGAGAACGCTCTTGAGATAGCTCTGGCCAGGTCCGCGGCGAGTGTATGTAGTCATCATACGAGACACTGGTGTATTAGCCCTTAGGAGAGAGCCAAACTCGGTTGCGGTTTCGAATTGTGAAGATAGCACGGACTGAAACATCGTCAGGAGCAAATGCTCCTCGCGACTCTCGTACTGGTTTCCATATAGTGTGAACATGACAGTCTGCAAGAGGGTATCGATCTCTGTAAGACTGACAAGTCGGCACAAATTCGCGATATGCCGTGGCTCGGACTGCAACAGGAAGAACAAGTTTGAATATTGCTGTAGCTTTCGATCATCGGGGTAGTGGCCCTCAGTTGCGTCCACCTCCTCAAGATGTTTCTCCACTTCGTTTTGCTGGCATACACAGTAAGACTTGTCAATAGTGATCTCATGACAGGACGAACCTCGTCAAGAGCCATCCGGTTCTGGATTAGCAGGCCAATCCGAGAGTCAAGAAAGCGAACATCGCGCTCCAGTACAAAGTTCCGCTTTGACTGAGCTGAGATGCGTGACTTCAGCTCTCTTAGTCGTTTTTGCGCTTTGCAGTACAAAGGTATGGTTCAGAGCCAGTGAGAAGAGCGCAACCTGCTGTGCTCACCTCGGCCCAACTCATCTTCAACTTCAACGTCCTGCTCAGCCGCCATGCTAAACAGGGCTGTGACGCTGTACCTATTGGTGTTCCTGTTTGTGACTCTCCTCGAAGACATACTGCCAGGCGACTGGGGTGAACCAGGAAGGTCGGAGTAAGACGACATTGGTGCGGTATCCAGAGAGAAAATGGTATAATGCCGGGATCACTGAATAGACGAGGAAAGCGGCGATATGCCAATGGCAGGGTGAAAGAATGGACGTGGTCGATTTCGTGAACGATGAGAAGAAAGGGATCTCCGACAGTTGGAGAGGGGGGATAATAGTAGTCACTTTGGAAGCCGTTGCGGAGGAACGGAAGGGTGACTACCAACCCAATTCGGGTAATCGTCTTCAGTCGGAAGCGCTGACCTGTGGCTGGCCGCTGAAGTCATCTTTGCCCTAACTTGAATTAAGTTCATGATCCCCTTCAAGTTCCCCTCGGGCTTCGTCCGATGACGGGGTCAGTTCACCGCCGCCCATTTGTCTGAGTGTACATGGCGCTGCACTTGCCTCCTGGCAGACGACACTGCTTCTCCTGATAAGAACTCTGGGATCTAACAAACTGGCTGTGGCAATGGTCGTTCGGTGATGCTGCGCATGGCAATCTTGCTATGAATCACACAAGGCAAGTCTTCCCGGTGCCAGACGTCAGACGCTCATATTCGTGACAATCAAGTACGAGCGAGGCATGCCATGCCATGATATCAAGGAAGGTGAAAAGGACCTCGCGACAATTCTAATCAATAAGCGGTGACCGCTGAACCCGTTAGTATGTTCATCACCGTTCTCACCTAGCCTTATTGCTGTGTAAATATCTTGCTGGGCATGATCTGATTCACTCTTCGTCTGCTGCAACCGCAGTCCGGCATGGCTGCGTACTGATATAAGCGTCCGACGTCCTTGGTCTTATGTATTTCCCATACCCTCCTTCAAGCCACTTGGGTGTCCGTGATTCATTCTCCAGACGAATTTTGACACAGCCGCACTATGCAACCCAAAGCTCTTCGCACTTATTTGCCAAGTGATCGTGCGCTTTGGCTGTATTCCCATCTGCTCTACTTGCTCCGATCGCGACCTGAACTAGCTGCGACTTTGTGCCGTTCAGTCTGCCTTTCCGAGATTGACCAGTTTCTAAACATAATTATCCTCGCCTTGCATCCTAGTGTGTCGGAAGGATATCTCGCATTCACCTTCGTCAGGCTGGTCATCCAGTCGCAGGTGCTATCGACGCCGGAGCTCACTTCACTTTTCCGTCTTCCTACTCCCTTCTCTCGACTCCTTATCGTGTATACTCGTCGTGAAGCCACCTTGAGCTATTTAAAGACAGCCCTTGCCGGGTCCCTAACTCGCTTGGCCGATCACCCTTCCTTAAACATAGAAATCAATCCTATGAAAGTCTATGCTCAGTTGTTGGATACCATAATGGCAACAAATGGTTCTGTACCACCAGAATTACCGCAGGAGGTAACTATGGAAGAGGCGACAATGAATGAGGATGTGCATGCAATCATCGTCCCCCGATTGGCCATGTTGACAGCCATCGCAAGCAACATCCTCGAAAGCGTCATAGATAGCCTCGAGAGCGTTCCTTACGATATCCGATGGATATGCGGGCAGATCAAAAGTGGTCTCCAAGTGAGTGGATCACATCTGCTGAGGCCATCTATTACCCACGCGAAGTATTACAGCGTCAGTTCCCTGCCGCATGTGAGGAGGACATTCATTCGGTGGTCGGCCAGTTCTTCCTCCAGCGCTTGATCATCCCAGCAGTAAACACTCCCCAAGAGTTTTGTCTTATCGCCAGGATTCCCTCCCCAAACTCCTGGAGAACATTCACCCTAGTCCGTGATTAGTAGATCGTAGATTTTGACCCGTGCTGAGATTTTTCACAGGTTGCGACGATGCTGGAGGGTTTAATCACTACGTCCTCATCCGCATCCGCAGACAAACTCTATATGAAACCACTAATAGATCCGTTTGTTGAAGCCAATCGAAGCCGCATAAACACTTTTTTGCGAAAGCTTTGCCAGGTGAACGACCCTGATAAGGACTACTTGGTGTGTCACATTCGCATTAGACTTAGCTTCGGGGGTATTTACGAATGATCTGGATCACGACGTATAGGCGGATCTACCGGAGACAGACCGCACCATTACTCTCACCGTCAATGAGCTGTACTACATTCATTCGTTGCTCAATAAGTATATAGATAATTTCGTGCGTCTAGTTCACCTCTCAATCGCCCTTGGGCTCTTCGAAGATCTTCCTGACTTGGATGATAACAGTCAGCAGATGGTGCCGAGCTCCTCCAAACTCTCATGCATGAACTTGGAGTAGCGCCTGCACAAGTCCCCTTAGCGGACAATGCTGCTGTTCAGCTGCGAGTTGCTAGCCGCTGGGATGTCACAAGGACTCTCGTGTCAGATTGATTGTATCACGCTGAACAGCGTTGAAATGAGATGACGTGAGAGCCTCGTTTCCACGTTAGGTCCGAGCTGACGTTCTGCTTAGGTCAGAGAAGGGCCGAGACTACCTCATCCTATACCATTGTGGAACATGATGAATTACATTTGGGTTTGCTCATTTCCGACCGTTTACACAAATGTATACAAGTCGAGGGCGTTTACCAAGCGCTCCAATACGATGTTTTACTTCCGAACCCGTTAACCGGGTCAAAAAGGAAGGCAGTGCCCATCTTTTCACTTATATACGCCGGTTCTTGGTTTCTAATGCCAGTCGAGATCCAGGGGAGAGGTACGGGCGCGTTTGTTTTGGGTCTAAACGTTTTTATCTTGGTTTAGTTCGGCAGCATTGGCCTAGTCCGACAGATTGGGCATAGTTTCTCATTGACCGAGCGTCGACATGCTACAGATCTTACTAGATGCCTCCTGCTGGGTACGTCAGAGGTCAATGAAGGTTTGTGAATTGTGTCCGTCTGCATGACGAACAGGGTTTTTTTTAGTTGCCGGGACCATTCCCTGATGATGAAGACATGGTCCCCACTTGAAACCTTACGTGAAAGCACGGGTCTTGTATATCAGAGGAGCAGCGCTATATAGCCCAGGTGGCTCTACGATTCCCAATAGCGAGCCCTCCCTTTTTTTATTACTATTTTTTTTTTACTTTGCCTCACACACTTCTCTTTGGAAGATGGCGGCAACTGGCCTTCCTGTTGGGTCGCTGTTCATCTTGTTGGTGACCTTCTGCTTCTTGCATTGGTATCGCCGGTTAGTTGCTAGATCGACCCTGAATCGTATTCCGGGGCCCCCTCCACAGTCTTTCTGGACAGGTCGACTTATAATCATTGTCATCGCGGCGTGTCGCTGACGACATGTCCAAAGGGAATTTGAACCAATTTTATGATCGGCTTGGAACGGACTTTCACCTTGAGGTCGCTCAAAACTACGGTCCTGTGGTCCGAATGCAAAGCTTACTTGGAGTGAGTGGCTCTTGTAATGATCTTCAAATCCCCCACAGATTGACGGAATTAGGAACCAATATTATACGTCTACGACCCCAAGGCTCTTAATACCATTATCACCAAGGATCACCAGTCGTATCAGGAGGAGGAACTCTTTGTAAAGTAGGTTGCCTCACTTGTGCTCGGTAGATACTGACTTGATGGGGGTCAAGAGCGAACATGCTAATTTTCGGACCCGGTCTGATTTCTACGACAGGTAAGCAACTTCTCAAAGTGAGATACGCGGACTTAGGGTTCCGAAGGCCATCAGCACCGCAAGCAGCGCAAGATGCTGAACCCTGTCTTTTCTATTAATCACATGCGCCATATGCTTCCGATCTTCTACAGTGTTACAAATAAGGTCCGTCCAGAACAGTAGTTCGATGTCCGGTTGTGCGCTGATTGTGTGTCAGCTTCACGAAGCGTTGAGTTCTCGTCTTCGTGATGGACCTCGCGAGCTCGACATGCTTAATTGGATGGGACGTACCGCTCTCGAGCTTATTGGGCAGGGTGGCTTGGGAGTTTCCTTCGATCCCCTGATTGAAGACACTTCGGATCCCTACGCGGATGCCGTGAAGAACATCATGTCAGTATAATAATCTTGTACCAGCTACTACGCTATTATTGACGCACTTTCACCCACAGACCCACCCTTTACCAGCTGACTCTTCTGCGGCAATTTGTCCCATATGTGGAGAGTCTCGGACCCGTCTGGTTCCGTCGACTCGTGGTCAAGTTATTCCCGCACAAACAGCTTCAGAAGATGAGGTCGATCATCGCTACCATTACTCAAAGATCGGTGGATATCTACGAAGACAAGAAGAAGGGCTTGACGAAAGGAGACGAGCTTATCTCCAGCCTAGCAGGGGATGGGAAAGATATAATAAGTATTCTCAGTGAGTTCTTTCTCAATTCATTTGTCGAAAATCATCTGCTAACTGTTCTGCAGTGAGTTCCAATTTGTCAGCATCTGAGCCCGATAGGCTTACTGAAGACGAGATCATCGCTCAAATGACGTGAGTGGATAAGATTGTTCCATGGACGTCTGCATTGAAGATCCGTAGAACGCTCCTCTTCGCAGCCATGGATACAACATCTAATAGTCTCGCTCGAATTCTGGAGCGGTTGGCTCAGCGTCTAGACGTTCAAGAGAAATTACGCCGAGAGATCATACAAGCATGGAACGATTCAGACGGAAACCTGTCCTATGACTCTTTAATGCGACTCCCTTACCTTGACGCTGTCTGCAGAGAGACCATGCGAGTGTCAGTATCATGTTTTCACTCCTGAAAATACACCTGAAGTTAGGCTGGCTTTTAGCGACCCAGCAGACAACCTTGTGGTCCGCCAGTAAGTGTTTGGCTCGATGTCGAGGGATAACACCATCTGCCGGTCGATTCTGACTGTGTCTCTCTAGGCCCATCAAGGATGTCATACTTCCCTTGTCTGAACCCATTCGTGGAGTAGACGGCACACTCATGCACCAAATATTGATTCCAAAGGGAACGAAGGTAATCATCGGCATACTTGGATCGAATATCAACAAGGCTCTATGGGGTGAGGATGCTCTAGAATGGAGACCCGAACGGTGGCTTGCGCCACTGCCTAACGCTCTAACCGAGGCACCGATTCCCGGAGTGTATTCCAATCTGTACGTTCATTCCGTGTTATATCAATGAGTTTTCTCATATATCAATATTTTCTCCAGGATGACCTTCTCTGGGGGAGGGAGGTCATGTATGTACGTCTACCTCAGTTTCAATAGTGCGTAGCTGTCGTAATCTAATGCTGCTCACACTGCAGCGGTTTCAAATTCTCCGAGTTGGAAATGAGTGAGTTGCATACACGATTGTGTGTACCCAGCTAGTGTTCTGACTGATTCCATTTCACACCAGAGGTCGTGCTATCAGCATTACTTCCATCCTTCACGTTTGAGCTGACGGGGAAGCCTATTGTATGGAACGTCGCATCGGTGAGATATCCGACAGTAGGGAAGGAAAACAACGATGCGCAATTGCCGCTCAAAGTAGGCCTCGTGTCCGTCGTCCACGCCTGATATCGAACCATATTATACGCACAATGATACACGAGCTTGCACGGCCAGCACTACACGACGAGTGTTTTTTGCACTAGAATACGAAATACTATTACATGCGTGCTGTGGAACTTGCACTTACTTATTCAGACGTCGAGAAACAAACTCAGATTGTCCGTTACATTATTGTCGTGACATGTAACACGCTTGAGTCATCGCCAGGTAATCTTGGGCGCTGGTATAAGGCCAAGTAGACCGAAGGCCAAGGCGTACAACCCCGACGCTGCATTGATTGCAGGCGGTATATTCCAGGACATTGTTACATGCGAGGAATTCAAGGGCACGCGTCAGTCGGAGCTCCGCGTACACTCTGTGCAGAAACGCACCAGCTATAACACCCTCTACGAATCCCATATTTGACCATCGTCCAAGGGTATATGAAAGCAGTGACCACCCTACGACGATTGAAGCAGTCAACAGCTATGAGGGCGATTGTAAACTGAGGTGTCCGAAGCGCGTAATCAGAAAGAAAGTGCTCACCGGAATTACTGATGACAACACTCCAGATTCCCTCCACCGACGATACTAGGACAGGTTCAGAATGACAAATGGGGCATCTGCACTGGAGGCACACATACATTGGGTTGCTGCCCTTGTATTAATGGAATGGAGAGGATATACATGAACAGCGCTATGGTGAGCATTGCAGATCCAAAAGAAGCCAGTGCATTGAGTCTAAATTCAGGGAACGCTTAGTATAGCAATAAGACACGATGTTCGGCGCATAATGACCTCCCCCAGCCATCGACATTAGTCTCTCCGCTGACGATCCACCAGAAAGCGGTATGGCTGTCGAGATAATAATATGTGATCAGACCCCCAGGGAGAATGAATTTAAGCTGCCGAAGGGTATGGCGGGAAAAAGACATGGCCGTCCTGCGGGTTCAAGCTCAAGTTCAGAACATACGCGATGAACGCGAGTGGGTGAGCGCAGGTCTGGATTTCACATGTCATCCGCCGCCGTATGTCACGCGTGACGAAGGTACTGTCACATGCTACGCGTAGCTTCACGTGCTCTCATATCCACTCATGCGCGCTCGCCGCGTTCGTCTCCAGTCGCATGCACTGAGTGCGCCGTTCCCCTCTTCCCCTCACCGTCATGGTGCCCGGCCTTCCCAAGCTCGTTTTCGTCTCCGTCCTTGTGGTCAACTGCATTCTCTGGTCACACAGTCGGTTCGGCCAAGTCCACTCGATACGCTCACAGTCCCCGCTGCTCGTAAAGAGGAATGCACACGAGCTACAGTATGCAAACACTACGCATTCCTTCTTACTTGGACTTGGGGAATTGGAAGAGGAGGTATGGTTCATTTTTCCACACAGTATCAGTTATTATGACAAAAGTCAACAGCAATGTTTCCCAATATCTGTTCCGATGGAGCAACAATGTGCACACGTCCAGGAATCTTGCGCAGGCACTCGCACGTTCTTGTCTATTCCATATCTGAGCAATTATTTCTGCGCAGACCCCTCGTTACGCCCTTTCCTTTTCGTGGCATACCTCATGTGGCTCGTTTTCCTCTTCTCCACTCTCGGCATCAGCGCATCCGACTTCTTTTGCCCTAATCTGGCTACCCTGGCACAGATGCTTGGTTTGGACGAAAACATGGCTGGTGTAACGTTTCTTGCTTTTGGAAATGGCAGCCCGGATGTCTTCTCCACATTCTCCGCCATGAAAGCGAACTCAGGCGGCCTTGCTATTGGCGAGCTTCTTGGCGCTGCAACTTTCATAGTATCGTGTGTGGTAGGCTCTCTTTGCATTATCAAACCTTTCCGAGTCATTCGGTATCGCTTCTTCCGGGATGTCGGCTTCTTCACGGTCGCGGTAGTAGTGCTGCTTGTGGTTCTGTGGGACAGCAAAATTCAAAGCTTTGAGGCAGGCTTTTTGATTGCACTTTATCTCTTTTACGTAGTGATTGTTGTTGGGGGGAGCATGTGGGAAAAGAGAGTCGAACGAAGACGACGGCACGAAGAGCTCATGCGTGATGAGTTTAGAGAGGAAACAGTGGTGCACCCTCCGTATCGCGATGAAGAGCCTTATGTCGACAATCGTGCGTATACCTACCAAGCTTCGTCAGTTTAATATTCAGCCCCACATAGCTAGCCCTTCGACGGTATCGTCTTCCCTACAAGTTCCCGTATATACGAGGTCGCGTGCAATCTCGACGCCAGGCCCACCTCGTCTAGGAGTACACACAGATTTACCGCCCCGTCCGCATACAAGGTCGCCATCCCCACATTCTACTCCCCATCTTAGTACAATGCCGTCGTTTTCCCTGGTTGGCGCACTCGAATTTCGTCGCATAGTCTCCTCGCTACAGCAGGATGCGGCGGGGACTTCGCTTGGCCTCTTTGATAGCCCTCATTCTCCATATCCTGGTGGGCACTACCATCATCATACTCTGTCTCGTCCGCGTACGCCTGTGTCGGAGAATCAGGATCCATGGGACGCCACGCTTGGGGTTCCACTGGACGATCGGTCACCTCAAGTCGTTGCTCCCGCCATCCCTAACGAGACACAAGACGATATGCCCCCCATTCCCACTATTTCGCATACGCCTGCCTCGCCCATCATCTCTGAGACTGATACAGAATCCCAACACAGTCATAACCAGTACCTTCCGCCGACGAAGCGGCAGCGTGCCGCACGATTTCTCGGGCACACGTTCCATCTATTGTTCCCCACATTACAGGGGTTCAGCGTGAAACCGGTTATGGGCAAAATTGTTGCCGTACTTGCAGCTCCAGCTGTGATGGCGCTTACACTGACGTTGCCTGTTGTCGTATTGCCGTACGAAGATATGAGCAGGGAGCGCGAAAAACATCTTGGGAGTCTTGGCGAAAGCAGGCTGATCGATTTTGAAGAGGAGGGCGTTGAGCGGACCTTGATCGCGGAGGAGGAAGTCACACACGAGATGCACGAGTTCAAATTCAACAAGTGGCTGATGGCCGTACAGTGCACACTCGGCCCTTTGTTCTGTGTCGCCATCCTGTTTGGTAGGTATCAAGACTCGTATTCGAAGATGCCGTTTGTTGACGAATGGAATGTTTACTTAGATGGCATGCAGCACGAACCATGGCTCCTGCTCGCAACAGGAGTTGCTGGTTTTGCCATTGGCATTATCGTGATCGTATTCTCTGATCAGGGAACCCATCCGCCAGCGCAGCTGGCACGCTGTATCATGGGCTTTACGGTCGCCGTTGTATGGATCATGGGGATCGCAGATGAGGTTGTTGAGGTTCTACAGGTACACATCGCACGATGTTTCATCGACATTGCCGACAGCTCATATATATTCATATTCTAGACTTTTGGGTTTATCTTTGGGCTGTCGGATGCCATCATTGGCCTAACGATTTTCGCGGTCGGGAATTCTCTTGCTGACCTCGTAGCGAACATGAGCGTGGCAGTGAGTACCCGTTCTGCTCTGTTTCACTCATTCTAACGGTAGTGGTAGGTTTTCGCGCCGATCATGGGTTTCTCAGCATGTTTTGGTGGGCCCATGCTCAACATCCTGCTCGGTGTTGGCGTTGCAAGTTCGTACATTATCCGTCAAACCGATGAACCGTATTTCCTGCATTTCTCGACCACGCTTATGGTCACTGGGAGTGGTCTCCTGGCAATATTGATTGCTACGCTTATCTTCGTGCCGTTAAACGGCTATTTTCTACCACGACGTTGGGGAGTAGTCCTCATAGTCGTATACATCGCACTCATGGCTACGAATGTGATATTGGAAGTCAAGAGCTAGTCGCTTGTAGTATAGGTGGAACAGGATGCCACTTCATTGACCGATCGATGCACTATTTAATATACCACAGACACTAATCCACGGAGTATTTACATAGCAGCTTTTTGTATAGAACAATCCCGGCCCAGACGAGCAGTTTGCGTGCACTTCAGCTTGTCAGTCGCTAACAAGGGCTACCCCACATTCACACAGTTGAACTAAGTTTCGTCCGTCAATATAGTGACTATACCTGGACCGACGATCAAGAACACGAAAGTCGATAGTACACAATGTGAATCGTCAGATACTACATTGATGTTTACTTCGCGATACTATACAAAGATCTCGATGCAGCAGCGCCGAAGTCAAGCGTCTTCCCCCAATAGCTTTAGAAAACATCCCTCTCCAAGTGAGTCCCCTTGATCTTCGAATTCCCCGTTGTCCCTATAAGCAAGTTGATTCTCCAGATCATATAGCCTTTACACCTCCATTAGTGACCAGTGTGTATGGGATGGGATTTTCCAACCTTGGCCACGTTCCGCACATAGTCGAGGACAAACCGCTTGAATTCATCGGGACGTTCCCAATGCGGAGCATGTCCGACTCCCTTCATAATGTGAATGTCAAGCTTATTGAATGTCTCCTTCGCTTGTTTAGCCACCATATCAGCGCGCGTGTGCTTGTCCTCAGTCCCTTGAATCACAAGCACTGGCCACTCCTTCGCTTCCGCCAAGTACCTCGTGGCATCCTGCTCTCGTTGAAGGTAGTATCCGCGGACGCTGGGCGGAACACAGACAAAACCGCCCATCCATTGTAACTTCGTCTCCCATGAGAGATCGACAGCAGGGTCTCCGACACACCCGTCCACGTAGGCGACAGCAACTTCACGAGTGATCGACGCGTCGGTGGATAGGACGGAGGGAGCCAGAGCCATAAGTTCTGCGGTGCACGCCTGCATACCTAAAGAGAGGGTGATCATCGGGCCGCCCAAAAGGACTTGGCCCGACAAGTAGTCCAATCCATAATATGCCGCGACATCAGCAGCCATCATAGCTAAGATGAAGAAATGTAAGTATTGAGCGGTCATCATAAAACCTCATGAAACATACTTCCGAGACTCCTACGGACTGCAGGTGAGCGTTAATATGATCTGCAAGCGAAAGTTGCTCACCATCCCAAAAGGAAGGGTTTCTTCAAGCCAAATGCTTCGCACACAGCCCGGAAATCCTCTGCCATCTTCTGTGCACTATATGCCTCGATGCCCTCGGGACAATCGCTACGACCATGGCCCCTCAGATCATATCGCACCATGTACAAGTTCTCTTGCAGCTCGGCATCGTTAAACTGTTTGTCAAATACCAAATATGTGCATGCTAGACCGGGGATAAAGACAACAGAGGGCTTGCTCGGGTTCCCGATCGCTTCCGCGACAATCTTAGTACCATCGGCAGAGGTTACAGTGCGCTCTTGGGCCATCATGTGGAGAGGATGTGTTCGGGAGAGTGAGTAGTGATCAGAGTACTGTCGTCAGTATTTTATATCCCGCGTTTGTGTGGTTTGCCGGAGGATGCGGTGCTACTCGACCCAGTTTGTCTTCATGTTATATCTCGCCTTCGTGTTACAAGTTTCACTTGACCCCTGCTAGATTCAAGACCCCGTGGGATCGTAATCGCACAGGCTACTTAAGACTCATATGCTACGACAACGAGACGCGGACGTACAATATATGTATGTAACGCTTTTGATGATTGCCAACCGAACTCGGATCCGGACATCGAGATGTAGTAGTCCGTCACGGTACAGAGGCCAAATTGGACTAAAATGCCAATGATAACAACGTAACACAAGCACTACTCAAGATTGGGGAATTCCATGAGGTTTCTCAAGAAACTTACCTGCCCTTTTACTCAAACTTCGGCACATCGAAAGTGTCGTCCGGGTCCGCACCGTGCGCATGTATGTACTGTTTGTCCTTCTCCACATCATGCATAAACCCACTGACAACTGCATGCGCGTCGATCTCTACATGGGGATTGGAAAACGCCGCTCCACGCACAGCCGCTGCCGCAACATGATATCGTGACGTGTGGTTAAGCAGCATCATAGAAAACGGGGAGGTGGTTGTTCCCTCCTCGCGATAACTGTCACACGTAGGATCCATCAGGTATGCCGTTAGCAAGTAATAACGACTTCGGCGTACCCTTCAATTGTAACGTGGTCAAGATTGGGGCGACCAAACAGTAAAGACTATATGGTCAGAGTATGAGTGGCGTCTGAGAATTCAGAATGGACGATCACTCTCACCTTCAACTCTCCAGGGTACCCATGATAATTAAAATGAACAGGTTTGTCCCTCGTGAACAATGCATCGTAATAAGTATCGCCTAACGCGTGCGGATGCGACCCAAACGGTCCCAAAATCATCAGATCTGTTACATTCACCACCCGCACACGCAGAGCCGGAAGGCGGCGCATGAGCAGCGCAGCTGCAGCGATGACCTCGAATGTCACCTCGACGCCGATTCCCACCAAAACAATATCAGGATCTATGCCATCATCGACACTCGCAAACTTCCAGATCGATGCACCCGCAACGCAATGCTAAAGCCATAGAGCCGCGAGTCGGTGATTTCGTCGCTACGTGAGCATAATGCACACCAACATACCTGATTCGCCTCCTCTGGGCTGAGCCACACCGGTGAGGGCTGTTTGCTACCCACCATCAAATTGACGTAGTTTTTGGCCCGCAAGCAGTGAGCCATCGTTGATAGGAAGCAATTAGCGTCCGGTGGAAGGTACACCCGCGCGAGCGTTGGCTTCAAATTTAATACTGCCCCTATAAAGGACGGATTCTGGTGCGAGAACCCATTATGCTCTTGACGTGCCCAGGTGCTTGTCTCAACATAATTGAGCGAGCCTACTGGCTGCCGCCACGTCGTCTCATGGGCCATCTTCACAAATTTGCTGTACTGCACCATCATCGTGTGCACGATCCCAAGGAACGCCTCATAGCTCGGAAACAATGCCGTGCGTCCTGTCAGGGTGTACCCTTGCATCATCCCTTGGCAAGTATGTTCCGACAGTATCTCGATAACACGTCCACCATTCGCACGGGAAGCGATATCCCATTGCATGTTTCGTCCGCTATGTCGTAGTACCGCATCGAGCTTGTTAGATACAAGTTCGTCCGGAGAGAAGATGCGGAACGAGTGCGGATTTCTGTTTTCAACTACAGTCACAATACTGTCTGACAAAGAGGGATATATACTCACTGCTCCACGACATTCAGCAGAAATTCACCGATAAGCTTCATACAGCTTTGTTCAGAGCCCTTTGTCACGCCCATAGGCAGCCAATCAGGCACTTCCAGCGGAATATATCCGGCATACGCCTCTTTTCTTCTTCCTAGCCTCTTGTGCGGAACCTGATAAAGGTGAGCTCTTAAATCATGTAGTAGAATTTCTGCTCGAACCTCTGGAATCATAGAGAGTATCTTTTCAACTGGTATTCCATGTTTATCGAACAGATCCTTCGGCTTGTACGACAAGAGCCAATCCTGAAGCATGCGCAGCTGTTCAGGATCTGTCTTCGCAGCGGGAAGCGGTACCTGATGCGCGCGGAAAGAGCCTTCGATAAACTCCCCATGCAACATTTTCGGACCAGACCATCCCTTCATATTCCCTGATTAGTATAGGCATCAAGACGTTGCGAATATGGACCCAGACCTTTGGTGTTCGTAAGATCAGGACTGGCCACCGCGGCTTCACCACCGGACGCCCGCTCCTCGCTGCTTTCTGGATGGAACGGATTTCCTGCAGTGCCCATTCCATCGAGGTTGCCATGTCGCTGTCGATGTCATTAAGATCCTCCACGAACCGGACCTGATACCCGTAGCCCATGAAGAGCGCTACAAGCTCTTTATCATCCATCGTGCCGTAAATGGTGCGTTCCGAGATCTTGAACCCATTCACATGAACAATCGGAAGCACCGCACCAGACTCGGCGGGATCAATATATTTGTAACCATGCCACGCACTGTAGGACAAATTAAAACAGTCCAAGGCGCCATACAAGTAGATGTAAAAGATGCTCACGTAGCAGTAGGGCCCGTTTCGGCCTCACCATCTCCAACGACACAGACACAGACAAGGTCCGGCTTGTCCATGACTGCGCCGAACGCAACGCTAAGCGCATAACCGAGTTCACCGCCTTCGTGAATAGAGCCCGGAGTCTCTGCGTTAATATGACTGTGACCAGAGTGTCAGTAAGTTTCGATTAGACCTAGCTGCTGAATCACGGCGCATACAATCACGCGAAAATGCCGTATGATGCGCAACAGAAATGTAACAACCCTCTAAGTACATTATAGGGGAAAGGACTAGTCAGGGGAATGCATTGGCCACTATCGGCATCCTGTATTGCGCATGCATCTGCGACGATATGACACATACCTAGGAAATCCATCTGGCGCACTAAACTTGGAAATAAGATGGTGTAAACCAGCTTTGTTGCGAGTATTACCGGGCAAGAACTTGGCGAGGGAATTTTCAAGCCAAAGGCAAGAGAGTATGCCAGGTGCACCGTGGCCCGGACCCACGACATAGAGCGCGTCAATGTCAGTTTTGCGGATGAGACGATTGATATGTGCGTATACGAGAACAAGGCCGGGACATGTACCCCAATGGCCTAGGAGGCGGGGTTTGATGTCATCCGGAGTAAGGTCCCGGTCAATCACAACGTTGTCCTTCAGGAATATCATCGCTAGAGACTAATAATTGAGCAGCTATAAGCAGTCTTTCCGAAGAAAAAAACGAACCTGCGGCTATGTAATTTGCTGCCCGCCTAAATAAATGAATAGCCTCTGATTCCTCGGCAGAGAGTATGTCCTTAGTTTTGAGCTGCACACGATAATCGAGAATCGAGTCGGACAGCTGAGAAGGATCCGGAGGAGGATTCGGCTGGGAGATCTGCTGACCGGGCATGTTAGAAAGGAAGATGAGAGGGTAATGTTGGTTTCAAGCATCTTTGAGAATAAGTATGTCGGATATATACAAAAGTGGTCGTCTTGAGTCAAGGGATGACGTCCCTCTAGCATCACGTAGGTATGCTTAACTCCTAAATTACTCCTGACTGTAACCATAACAGGGATGCCAAGGCCCGTTTAGCTCAGTGGTAGAGCGCGCCACTTGTAAGTCATGGACTTGACATGCTATGGTGAGGTCGGTTGTTCAATCCAGCCAATGGGCAGAAAATCTTTTTGGCTGTACACAATTACCCGCATGCCCTCTAGTTACGATTTCAGTCTTGCTTCAGGACGATGTAGCAAAACGGTGCGGTCGGAAGAACGCCGATGCCGGGATGAGGCTCCTCTCTTTCTGAAGGTCGGATATCTGTGCTGCAGTGTCGTCTTGGCTGAGTTCATTCTTCCGTCATCATTGTATACCGTTTGCTTTGCCGCATCTTCGGTTATGAGCAGTCAGGGACTCGGTACTCAAGCTTTCAGTACTGTCTTTCACGGCCGTGCTGCAGATAATGCCGGACCTACACGCACCGTCTGACGGTCTCATCCTCGCCCTCAACGCAGGTTCGTCATCTCTCAAGATAACCCTCTTCAAAAGGAATGTCGCGGGATCATCCGACGCCGTAGATCGAGTGGTTGAGCCCCTGTTGTTCTCGAACATCACCAACCTTTCTTCCCCTCCAGCGTCTTTCACTTTCAAATTTGCATCGCATGGACGAAGCCTCGAAGTCAAGAAACGCCCTGCAGATATAGTATACAATCATGCGTCCGCCTTTGCATATTTTTTGGACTATCTCGATCAGGAGGCGGGTATAGACAGGTCGTCCATCGTGCATGTCTGCCACCGCGTCGTCCATGGAGGTGACTATTTTGAGCCAGTGCTCATAGACTCGGAAAGCTACCATCACATCGAGACACTCTCAGATCTCGCACCACTGTATGTCTTGCTGTCATGGGCTCCTAAACGTTGACGCATCTCGTTATCGCTGAATTCAGACACAATGGCGCGGCACTGTCGGTAATAAAGAAGTGCATTGATGCGCTTCCGAATGCGAGCTTAATCGCCTACTTTGATACCTCTTTCCATCGCTCCATACCGCTGCACATCGCTAGCTATGCAATCAACACCACCGTCGCGCACGAACGCGGTCTCAAGAAATATGGTTTCCACGGGCTCAGTTGTGCGTGCACTCCGCTACCCTCATCTCCCCACTCACTCTTTTTGCAGATGCATATATCCTCAGCGCCGTCAGCGAACACCTCGAGCGCCCCGCTTCTGCGCTCAACCTCATAGTCATGCACCTCGGCTCCGGCGCGTCCGTCTGCGCGATCGAGCACGGCGCTTCGCTCGACACGTCCATGGGGCTCACGCCGCTCTCAGGGCTTCCCGGCGCAACGCGCAGCGGCGCCGTTGACCCTTCGTTGATCTTCCATTACACCAACCGCGCAGGACGCATCACGCACGACCCGCGCCAGACGACCGACGTGCGCGTCACACAGGCGGAGGAGATTCTTAACATGCAGAGCGGGTGGAAAGCACTCGCTGGCACCCCAGACTTTGGCGAGGTTGTCGAGCGCATGAAGCGCGTGGCCGCAGAGGACCGGGTCGCGGCTGGGAACAGCGGGAGCGACTTGCGTGGGTGGCAGGGTGAAGAGAAGTGGAAGTTGGCGTTTGACTTATTCGTAGACCGTATATGCGGCTTCGTCGGTGCGTATTACGTGCGGTTGGGTGGGAAGGTGGATGCGCTTGTATTCTCGGGAGGTATCGGCGAGAAGAGCGCGGAAGTGCGTGATGCGGTCGTCAGCGCTGCCACTTGTCTTGGATTCGGGCTGGACATTACGGCAAACACAGGCATTCGAGGCAAGGAAGGTGTAGTCTTTGACATAGGATCAAATAAGTACGAGCGCCAAGTGCTCGTGTGTAGGACAAATGAACAGGTGTGTTTTACTGCGCTCCAACTTCTGTCTTTAGATTTATGACATGCTTCGCAGCTTGAAATGGCTAAAGAATGCGCGCTCGCTGATAAATTTTGGAAATGAGAGGGACAAACTGTGACAGTATTCTGTATCAATTAGCAAGGTTTGATATGTAGCATCTTGTTTTGTAACTGTTTGGTTTTTACTGGGCAGACCGTCGCGTTCCTAAACACGGAAGTCGGAAAAGAAGTGAGTAATATCTACAACTGCCTACGGGAACTTCCAGAGACACTTCGCAGCATGGATATCCGCAGTTATCAATTCCTTCGAATGTCTAGGTTGCTGCGCTTTCGCTGAAAGTGAGTCGCCAAGCCTCAACAAACTCATTTAGAATAGCCCTGCTATTTGAAGAATGGCGTAGACATCAGCATCGACGTCGCACTAGGTTCATTGGCGGCCGCATAACACGTTTGTCACGCCTACGGCCAATGGTACCGACGGCATGTGAGAGCCGTATCACATCCTTGCTCGTGAACTATCCCGTGCTGTGGCATGCGCGGCAGCCCTAATTTTTCCTCCCCTCGTTGCGTGAGATCGCCGTTTACAGTGAGGTCCTAGGATACAAACCCTGGTCATTGATGGTTCCGCTTGTCTTATAATCTTTCACAGATCATCTATAATCCGACGACTTTGGTATCTTTTGGCGATCAACTGGCCATGGGGCGGCTGATGCTACGAGGCTCGAGATGAATATTATGTGCCCTTCATTAAGCAAGAAGATATCCATGTCCCATTGTGTGGCGAGCATGGGATCGGTCGTACATCATAGTACAGTTACCGGGGGATTACTTACCCAGCACCAGGCGTGTTCCTATCCTGTCGCGATAAGTTTCGTCATGTCGCATTTGCATTCACTTCGTCGTGCTCATCTGAGTGCAGGCATAACGGCTGCGCCGCGCGAAGCGAGCGCGATCGCGTCTGCTCTATTCACAATTGATATTTCCCCCGTTCTCCTACTCCGCTCCAGAAAAAGGAATGATGAGACGACGATGTCGCGGATTTCGTTGGCGCGAGGGAGCAGCAAGAGCTTTGCCGGGACGAGCGCGGGTGGGTCAACCTTACGATCAATGTAGGACTTGTGAAAACGTGCGATAGTCTGCCGGAAATTGTCGTCTGCGGTGTAGAGCTGGCGGGTGGCGAGTGTATACGTCGGCATTGGTACGTGTTATCTTATTGGAAGAATACTAACCTCGAGTGAGCGACCGGGCGAGTTGCCTTTCCATTTATACCGGCGCCCGGTGTCGTCCTTGAATGAGACATCGCTGCGCACATCGGACAAGATCAATACGCTGGACGATCCAGACGCCTCCGACAAAGGCTAAAGCCAATCCAGCAAGCGAGCTACACGTACTCTTTGAAGGGCACCATGCTCTTGCTGAGCCAGCTCCCAATTGACACAGGCGCACGTTCACCCAATGTCACCTTGTCGGACGCAGAGAACCCGGTGTCCTTCCACTGCAGCGATGCAATGACAACATCGTCCGCGTTGAAAATCCGCGTCGTGGATGCGTTCTTGCCCGTGTCCGTATGCGCGACGTAGAGCACCAAGCCGTCCGTGGCAGAGATGGTCGCGTTGCAGGGATTGTCTGGGTTTAGCGTGAGCGTAGTGATGGATTCGGCGGTGCCAGGAGAGGGCGCGGAGACGGTCATGATGCTAATTGCGGTTGCCGTGCGGGGTGTTGGATCACAAACTCATATGTGTATATGGTCACTGATATAGCTGTCATTCGCCTGTCGTCGGGATTGCAAGTCCGCTGCAGGAGCGCGGGGCAGTGCACCGACCGGGCTGCGTACTGACTGCGCAAGGTCAGGCGACATCGCCTGGTCACCGTCATGCTGGTTGTCGACTCGTTGTACCTTTTCGACGTCAAATCTTTTGACGCGCTTGGCTGGCCTGGCAGGCGTTCCAGAGCGTCTTGGGACGGGTCCGACGGAGAGCATCGATCGGGCGGTCTCAAATTGATTAACAAAGTGGATGGGGAATAAAGTACTTATTCGGGTACGAAAGGCAGTACTCAAACCAACATTGCAGCCTGCAATCGAAACCTACATGTGAAACACTCATAAGTTGCAGAGCGTATCAGGTCACCAAACGTTCGAGGAGCGAACTCAAACGTTCTTGTGGCCTGAATTTATTGAATCAGCGAGCGATGCTCGTCCGTACAAGCTCGAAGCGGGGCTCCTGGACAAAAAAAGTGGGAGGGTCACAAAGCCGACGAACGTGCTGCGACCTCGGCCGGCGAGGAACATAAAGTTATGTTCGTTGGACTTGATTGACCGAACTCAAAGCCATGCCGTAGTGCCGACAGTCGGCAACGGGCGCGTTGGACAGATTAGGCAGTCGAGCAAGGGACACTGTACGATCGCTATCTTGTTCGTGTCCTTCGGAACGACAAGGACGGTGGTCAACGACGGACGTACCAGGCACTCCCTACAGCAAGGATCGATCATCCGCTCAATATCGTATCTAACTCTTCCCATCACTGTCGGCGCTTTGAAAGACTCCGAGCCGAGCCAGCATTCGCCTACACTCACCAGCCGCCAACCCATACCGAGGCCATGACGAGAACAACGACTCCGACGGGCTCCATATCAACTTCGATGTACTTTGTGACCCGCGGCAATATTCGGCAGGGCGGTGGAAAGAATTCGAGCGCGACGTTATCTCTGCATGATCGCGCACCACATGCTGCCATGCAGACGGCGTCTAATCCAGTCTAACGTCTTAGCCCAGAAATGTAGTCCGTCTCGACCGGGCAGTCTTGGGGCCTGCGCAGAGAAGGGAGGAGGAGAGCCGCACCGCAGGTCTGGTGGAGATGCGGCCAGTGGCAGCGTGGGCGAGGAGGCAGGGCGGGGAAGGTTGCGCCTGCCACACTGGAGGAGCGAGCGAACGTGCGCAGGAGGTTTTGCCGTATGCGGCAGTTGGCCAGGGCCATCACTGGAGAAAAGATCACTGCTGTCCCCGGACCATCACTCCTCTCTCCTCCCTCCGACTTAAATATGCTGCCGCCCGTCCATGCCCGCCATCCGACTCGTCTTCCTCCCTTTACTGTGAGCGTCGACTAGTGCAGAACAATGACTGCCGGAAAAGGATCTCGCCTCTCCCAAGTGTCCCTTATCTTCGCGTGCGTCTCTGCCTTTTCATCCCGTAGATTCTCCGCTCACATTGCCCTGTAGCTGTGGGACGGCTCTCTTTTCGGATGGTAGGTATTACCATGTTTTCACTTTGCAATATATATCTTATCCCCGCGATCTCGCTGCAGGATACGCCAATGGGGTCATTGGTAGTGGTATGTCTGTCTGTCTTCTCCCACGCGGACGAGGTCTTAGTGTTTCTGCCTTGTCATACAGTCAACACCCGTCAGTATCGCACGATCTGCCCTCATGTGCTATACACACTCATGAATCAACCATAGTCCTCACCCGCATCTATGGTGCCGACGAGATCGCCAAGAACAACTACAGCAAGAATCTTACGAGTATTGCCTTTGCCGGCACAGTTGTAGGCATGCTCGTCTTCGGTTACCTGTCTGACCGCTTTGGTCGGAAATCCGGCATGGTCAGCGCTAGTCACCTTGCATGTTTCTCTGCCTTACTTATCCTTGATGTGGCATATATGCGTCTAGATGATTGCTGCTGGTATTGTTACACTTTTCTCTGGCCTTTCTGCCGCATCTTCGGGAGCAAACCACAGTGTTGGCGGTTTGCTTGCCATGTTGAGTGCCATGCGGTGAGGGTCGTCCTCATCATGTCCTTTCCTTTGACCGATCTTTCCATCCGCCTGCAGATTCCTCCTTGGTATTGGTGTGGGCGCGGAATACCCTTGTGGTTCGGTAGCAGCCTCAGAGCAGTCGGAGGAACCAGGAATTAGTAAAAACGCCCAGCATCGGTGGTTTGCGCTCGCGACTAGTAGGTGCCCTTGTTCCTTTCGGTTGTTGGAGAGCTGACGCCTCCGCTCTCAGACTCGATGATTGATTTCGGATTCGTTGTCGCGGCATTTGTCCCCCTTGTGCTATACTGGATGTACGTCACTTGCATTCTGGCTCCCTGTTGGTAGTGGAGTTAACGGACGCCCGCCTGTCTGCCTATGTCCAACTAGCTTCGGCGACAACCACCTCCGTGCGGTCTGGCGACTCTCCCTCGGGCTCGGCGTCATCCCTGCCCTTGCGGTGTTTATCTGGCGGTTGCGCATGGAGGAGCCGACACGCTACAAGAAGGACTCTATGGCCCACGCGCGTGTGCCGTACTGGCTTATCGTGAAGCGCTATTGGTTGAACCTCTTCGCAATCTGTCTCGTCTGGTTCATCTATGACTTTATTACGTGTGTTGCGTCCACTACTCCTCAGCATCATATTGAATGTATGCGGTCACGTGCAGATACCCATTCTCTCTCTACTCCTCTACCATCGTCAACAAGTTAGTATTTCTAAAGCTCGCTGTGGAGATGAAGAGTGAACTTGGATTACTATGACAGCATCACTGGTGGTTCGAGCGCTTTGAGTGTTGTATTCGGATGGAATACTGTGATTAAGTGTGTGCTACTCCTTATATTCAATTCCTTTGTTGCCGATCTGACATGGCCATATCGTCTAGCTTGTTCTACATGCCCGGTAAGTGTTGCGTGTTGTTTTTGTAGAGCAGCTTTATTCACTTCAGTAACATCGTGTAGGCACAATCGGCGGGGCATTCCTTGTTGACTACCTTGGACCGAAGTACACCATGGTGAGTATTACAGGTCCCTATATGCGCTTTTTAACTTGACTGCAGCACTGAAATTGATCATGGGATAGATATTTGGCCTCCTTTGCCAGGCCGTTATTGGATTCATCATGAGTGGACTCTACAACCAGTAAGCTCCTGTACTTAATTTTGCTGAATTTCCCTCAATCGACATGTGTTCTACAGACTGACGTCACACGTGGCTGCATTCGCGGTTGTTTACGGTATCTTCTTGAGCTTCGGGGAAGTTGGTCAGTTATTTCTCAGCTGTTCTCAATGTTTTTTCTCATCAATTTAGGCCCCGGAAACTGCACCGGTATGCTCGCCGTCAAGACGGGCCCCACTGCCATTCGTGGCAAGTTCTACGGCATTGCCGCCGCGGTGGGAAAAGTCGGTGCATTCGTTGGTGACTGGGGTGCGTCTACATCTAGTCCTCAGCCACGTTCACTGTTAACACATGCGGTATCTATTTCTTATTGCATAGTCTTCCCTGATATTATCGATGGTGTGTTGAACATACCCGTGAGCTTATTTCCGTTATTCATCCTGTAATAACCTAGATTTCGGTGGTGCGGCATCAGCCAAAGGTAACACAGGGCCATTCTGGATTGGCAGTGGTACGATCGCTTCTTCAGCTGTAAATGTACACAACTGTGACTTATTGCTTGACAACTACGCACGCAGGTTTGGCCGTCCTGAGCGCACTCATCACACTGTTCTTTATCAAGCCGCTCACACATGACGGTATGGAAGAGGAGGACCGTAAGGTATGTGTCTTTCCGGGCACTTCTTCAACCGTCCATCCTGCCGCGTCTGTCGCGCTGTGCTCACCACATGTTTGCTTGTCCGCGCAGTTCCGCGAGTATCTCGAGGAGAATGGCTATGACACGTCGCAGATGGGTCTCGAAACTGGCTCTGAGAGCTGGGCCGAAGAGACGGGCTCAGAAAAGGATGGCGCTGTGATCGCCGAGAAGCTCAGCCAATAGTCTGCTGGCCGTCCGTTCCCATGCACCAGCTCACGTCCCCATGCCTTCCCCCACAATGACCTTATCATACCATATACTCTTGTGTCTCCCCACACCATCTCGTCTCTTTGTCGTGACTGATAGGTGGGTGCCGTAGATGGTAATTTTCTAGCCCTATCTTTATCTGCATGGGTGTTTGGGTGTTGGTGTGCGTGCGACGTTGTCTCGCGACCTACGAGTGTTCGATGCTATCATGCCCAATTTACGACATGCCGTGTAGCTCTCTGATCTACCTGTTAGATATTCTAGTATACAACGTTATTTTTGGATTATGGGTATCTGTGTACATCTCTGCCAACATTGACGCGAGAATGAAGAGGTAAAATGTCTTTGCCGACTCTCCTTAGCCAATACCTGGAAAGTGCTGTATCTAGCTCACATACAGGTGTGGCTAACCGGCTCTTCCGCTAAGGCCTACAAGGGCGCCGACGATCTCGGTCTCTACAGTGATGCGGTCGATATCACATTTGAGGACATCAACCGCTTGTGCCTTCTGGAGCTTCCGCGAAAGCAGCTTCGTGACCCTTGCGCTCGCCTCGTTCTGTTTTTCTGCGTGCATTTCTTTCGCAGGACCCAAGATATGACATCACATACGGGTTATTCAAATCTTTAAATATGTCACGTACCAATGAGCTGAGCGACGTCTGCATTTGCTCTGCTTGAAATAGCGGCGGGATCAAGAAGGACTGCGCTTCTCAAGAACGCTTGTCTTTCATGAGCTGTCAACCACTGTTCAAGCGGAGCATCAAGGGGTAAGTGACGGAGACACTCACTTCGCTCGATGGTGTTCTGCGCATCAGTCAACGTCTGAGTGGGTGACTACCAAGTTGTTCAGCGCTAAGCGCTCAGCCGTGATGCTTCGACAAGCCAGCTCACCTTCCCCTTGTCTCGCATTCGAAACGGAGCACTCTTTAGGTCAAGGCCCTCGCGGTGCACGATTTCCCGCCGGAGGATGTCGACGTAGCCATCGCATTTTGCCGCCTCTTCTAGGAGGGAACCGCGCAAGGCTGGAGCTGTGACATCAGAAAAAATGGAGAGCTGCGACAAGCTTGATTAAGACGTTGCCAAATGCCGAGAATGTAACGCACGGATTGGAGCAATTGTTCGCAAGACAACATGAGAGCGACGGTGTGGTCAAAAAGACGCTGCATTGCCGTTTCCTTCTCTGCCTATTGAATAAATGAGATCTACTAGCAGGTTGGACTCAGCGCAAAAACGACGTACAACTCGGGAATGGATATTATTCAAATCAGAGTCGGACGGAACCTGCGAGGGTTCTGACGGGAGCGGGGAACCATATTGCAGGTTATCTTCTGCACGACTGCGTGCAAGTCGTCGGCAACCCTCGCTGTATGCGGTATAAGACCCATGCAAACAGCCAATAAATCCACTTACTATGCACTTATCACCCGATCGTCATCTTCTGGGAGATCCAACGCCGCTGCGATGGCTTGGCGAAGACGGCTCTCAGTCTGCTGTGGATACACCTCTCTTGCAGCCGATGAGAGCTTGACGTGATATGCTCGCAGCGCCTGGTGGATGAGCGGGTCAATATATGCTGTCAATAAGAGAGCGCATTCTGACAGCTATAGTATCGACTGTGTTTTCAACACGGAGCTTGCGCTCTGACAGTCGAGGGAGTGTGGTGTGATCCACGTCTCCGGAGCTCTATTCCACTTTCTAATGTCAGCGAACCAGTTTGGGAATACATCAATGCCCCGCGAGTACACACAGCAATCGGCTGCGCTTCGGAGCTCTTCCTGCTGCGTAAGCGTTATGCTGAGTTCGACAAGCAAGATCGAAACTAGGACTTACCGCAGCTCTTCCATATGATCACTTAGCTGGGAGATTCTGGCGGATCGGATAGCCTCCTTTTTCTCCAGGACCTGTAAAAGAAGGCTTGACAGGCGCCGCTCATCCAACGTAGCTTGCAGATCATCAGCTTCTGCTTCTAAAATAACGGATTCATGAATGATGGGAAGCCATACGGAATTCATATGAGGGCCACATACGAGAAGTGGAGAATGAATCGAGACGCTCGGTCAGGGCGCCTTGGGCAAGATCGAACTCGTTCCGAGCATCTCGTAGCCTCGAGTCTGCAGCTTTTGCTCTGAGGAAGAGTGATTGATTGGTCGAGTCGTATACAAGCCTTCTTCTGGTTTCACTTTGACGCGCTCTGCGTGAAGTTCTAGCACGAGTACGACGTCGCACAACAACGTCACTCACTGGTGAATGGCAGATCTCGCAGCATCCACCTCCGCACGCCCCCTGACGTGATCGGCCAGAAATCCCAGGGCATCCGCAAACTGTCCTTTGTAAAGTCGGGTCAGATCTTCTCGGCTGATATCCGGAGCACCTAAGGACTTGAGAGATTTATGAATGTGGTCTATGCGATCCACGTCCGACTGGGGTCGTTGAGCAGCGGCATCGAGGTCACTATTGAGGCGCGAGTCATTCTTGGGACGTGTTTTCGTGTCCTTTTTTCTGATTGTTTCTTTTACCATCTGGCTGAGCGGGAGGGAGGAGGCGAGCAGCCGCCACCGACGCGTCGCGGTGTTGACGCGTGACGCGTGACAGCCAGCCCAAGCCTACATTACAACCTGAGTGTGCTCTACTGGCCAATATCGTCCCGTGGCAGATGGACGACGACAAGCCTCTGGTCCCGCCAGAGCTGTGGGACGACATCATAGACTGCCTATGGAACGACCGTCCCGCGCTCCTCGCCTGCACACTGACCTGTCGCGCCTGGCTTCCGAGGGCCCGCTTTCACGCCTTTCACAGCATCAGCGTCGTTGACTTGTCCAGCTTCAAACGCCTCCACCGACTTCTCGACGCCTCTCCGCATCTCGCATCGTACGTGCGTCGTCTCTCTATTGTCGGTGGCTGGACACAGGGTCTCCCAACTTCGACCACCCGGGTGGACAAGAAGTGGCCCGCGTTGTTGTCCCGGCTCCCCCTGGTGGAGGATCTCACACTCTGTCGCTGGAATGCCGCCAAGATGAAACACGGGGCCTTGCGCGCCCTGTACAAATCTCTCGAGGCCATCCGGACGCTGCGGCTCGTGGATGTACAGTTTCAACGGGGAACCGAAGACGTTCCGTGGCTCGTTCTGGCCTGCCCACGGCTCACCGCTCTTCATTGTTGTGATCTAGACATGATCTTGTATCCCCAACCGTCCCCACCCAGGTCCCTCCCTCCTCGCAAGGATGAAGATTTCCTTGCAAGCACAGTCCGTCTTGAATCTCTCAAGTTGTCAGAGACAGACCCGGCCATCCGAGCCTGGCTTCTGAACAGCCCTGTAATATGCCAGGTTCAGCGGTTGTCGTTGGATGTCTCTTGCACATCTGTTGTTGATGTAGGCGGCCAAGATGTGTTCCTCCGACAGGCCGGCCCGGCCTTGCGCGACCTAGTCATCTCTTTTTCAGCTGGAGACAGCGACCTGTTCCTCGAAGATCTTGACCTGCGAATCTGCACGGGTCTCGCTCACACTGAACAGCTTGCGACTCTCCATATCAAATTTTACAACGTCTCGTCTATGGAACAGTCCCAGTATAGAGTTTTGGAGTGTGCGTGCTTTGTTCTCAACCACATCACTCAAGCCCATCGATCACTTCGACAATTCCGGATCAGCTTTCTATGTGACGACTTGTGGGATTGCATTGACTTTGGCCGCAATGCGTGGATGGAGTTTGATCAAGCTCTAGCTTCTGTTGTGGCGAAGCGGCCCCACATGCAAACTCTCCTCGAAATTGTCGATGATATGGACAGGTGGTATAAGCCTGAAGACGATTTGGAGGAAGAGAGTGACTATTGTGACGAAGACGACGAACAATTTGAAGACAGCGATGAAGATGTTAATGATAGCAATGAAATCCAATGTAACAATACTCATGGGGAATGCCAGAACCAGGCTAGTGATGATGAAGGTGATGACGAAGATGAAGATGATGAAGATGAAGATGAAGATGACAAAGACGAAGATGACGAAGATGAAGATGAAGGTGAAGACGAAGACGACGAAGACGGAGACGGAGACAATTACTGGCAGGAAGTACATCACCCAACGATTCTAGAAGACACTCCGGATTCCGTCCTCCAATACCTGCCAGTCCTGCAACAAACCCAATGCTGTTTGATGATTGCCCAAGGACGGCAATGGAATATGGATGCAGAATTTGGTGGATGTATTATCGGTCAGAAGTCCGAGTGGTCTTTCAACTTTGATTGCCCATTGCCTCAAGAATAGATGAGAAATGTCTCAAGCTGAACAAATAGATGGTTTGATTCTGATACACTCATATCTTGTGTAGTATTTTATGTGAATACAATAATATGCACGCGGTTCTCCTTAAGTACTAGTGGTGGATATGATGGATTCAGCATAAGCTATGACTTTAACGGCACACAATATCCCCCAGCTGCTGCATTGATGTTGACGTATGAACAGTAAATAATGAATGACGCGCAGAACAAAAATGCACGACAATAAGCTTCGCGGAATATGGAATGAGCGTTGAGCAAGCAAGGAAGTTAGCGAGACCGCTTCTAGCAGTAGACTTGCAAGCTAGACTCGCAATAGAAAAATACTGCCTGTTCGAGCGAGATAAGCACAATGTAATGACAAATCACAGTATGCATTGACGCATTCTTGACGCCCCGAGCTGATCAAAAACGCCCCACCACAGCGCACAAAAGTACGACGTACACTTTTCGAGTCGTTTTTGTCTTCGTGGAACAAGCGTACGGCAACCGAGCGCAAGATCTCTGTGGATTTCATCATATCCTTTTTTTTGGGAAAGATATCTAAACCGGGGATGCAGAATATGGAGAAGCTGTGGCGTCAGAGAACACTATTGAAGAAGACGTGACCTCCCGTTGCGCTGTACCTTACACACACGCTCAACCAGCAGCGGCACACCGCCGGCGAGATAGCAAGATGAACGAAGACTTGTTCAAAACAGCGAATACAGATGGTGCAAAACGG